>NW_007730050.1:190246-192994 GCF_000696425.1 Galeopterus variegatus
TTTTTTTTGTGTGTGTGTGTGTGTGTGTGTGTGTGTGTGTGTGTGTGTGTGTGTGTGAATTCACTACTGGGCCCTGCAATATAAGGTTGAATAATATCAATGATAGTTAGCATTCTTATTTTGTTTCTGACTTTAATTAAATATGTTTTCTGAGTCAGAATAGTAATATAAATGAAAATTGTTCTAGAGAAAAAGACATTTCTTTCTCTCACCCCTCCAAACCATAACACATTTGAGAAGCAATCCAAGGGTAGAAATAACCTACAAGGTGTATATTACTATATTCAAAGAATCTAAATGTGGAAATACTGTACATACCTACCTGTTTCATCCTACACTCTCAGTGTTTGAGTTGGCATTGAGAACGGATGAAAAATAACAATGGCAAGGTACAAGAGAGCATGAATCACTGGTATTATATTCATTCATTCCTTTATTGAATTTTTAGTTGGGCACCTACTATATGCTAGGTATAATGTAAGGCACAGAGGATACAATAGTGAGCGGGGACAAATATTGCCCCTGCTGTTTTTAAATCACAACATATGTTTCATAAATAAAGTGCATTAGTGAGTCGATGACTGTCTGAAAAAGGAAAACTTATTATTGTGAAGTTAGAAGATTGCAAAACCATTAAGCACAACCTTGATTAAATAGAATTCCAGCTGCAGAATGGTGTTTTCTATGTATGGTTCTTGTTTTTTAAAAGCTATTTTGAATTTTTTGTTTGTTTGTTAGTTTTTAAAGGAAGAACAACAACAAAAAAACCGCTGGTATACATCTAATAGAAAATATTAAAATGATAGTTGGCACATCTGGAGCTTGACAGAAGGATTTGATTACCCTAATATCTTATGTCTTGCAATAAAACTGTTAATTAGGGCTCAGGTGGTCATGCCAGATTTATGTCTAATTGCAAAGGGTTATTAAAATGAGCATTAGGATAAATAAAAAGTTTTGGTTTCAGCACAAAAAAATAAAAGTAACTGCCAATCAATATAGGTTCTGTAAATAATTCAGGAGTCTAGCTTAGTAAAAAATCTATTTTGTTGTAATTTTCTAAGAGGCCATTAGGATGTGCCTTTAAACAGTTTTCTCCTCTAAGAGCTAACATTAGTGGATGCGAATAGCATTTTAAGGCTTCACAAGGTTTACAAAAATTAGCACAGATATCCTTGCACTTTCTCTTTGTTGGATTGCATATTCTACTGTTAATCTTATCTCATTAGTTTCTTGAGTGATGTATTTTTTCCCTTTCCTAGAGAATCCACAGCCAAAACACTTTTAGCTCTCATTATCTTTAGATCATATGAAATTTGTGTCATGGTAGGCTTTTATTTCTGGAAAGCCAGAAATCTCATATTGGTAAATCTCCTTGGCAGTTTTCAAAATGTATTCTCTGTTTAGCCCAGAGCTAGTTAAGTGTTTTAAAATTTAAGTATTTGGGATATTAAAGTTTGGAAAAGAAAGAAGAGTTTTCAGGCTCTGTGCCATTAAATTTCTTTGTGACCTTAGCTAGTAATTTCAATTTGTATCATGTGGGGGCTGGAGTAGAATCTAGTAACCTTATCAATTCTTTTGAGCTCTAATATTTAATTATAACAATATTTTCATTCTTTACCTCCATTCACCTTAGTCACAACCTTGGGACTCTTTTATTTAGGATTCTTTTAGATGCACATGGCAGAAAAACAAACTGAAAACCAAAAAAAGAATTTATTGGCTCAGGGAATCTGTGGAGTTTAACAATCTCAGCAAAAAGAGAGAACGTCTATGCTGATAACCCAGGCAGAAGCCATGGTGAGAGACCTTGTTGAAAGGATGAAATGCCCATCTTTGGAGCAGTGGGAGAATGGCAGCAGGAAGTTGGAAAGGTTAAGTCAGCCCCACGCAAGACACATGGGCTCAGGCGAGGGCAGGCAAGAGCAACATGTGCTCACCACAGGAGGAAGTGTTTGCATTGGTCCGGTCTCAGGATTTAGAGAGGAAGTGCCACCTTGAGATTACACAGGCTGGAGCGTCTGCAGCCAGAATGAAAAGCCAGATTTTCCAATATCCAGTCTCCAGTATCTCCAACTATACTCCCACTCTTGGTTAGTAATTTTCAGCATTATGAGACTGAAGATGTTATTTGTGAAAAGGCATTTACGTTTTCCACTTTTGTTCCTAGAAATGGAAAAGAATAGAGTGAAAACTCATAAACTTTTCACATCATGGATATCTTTCTAGGATAAATCAGCCAGGGATTCAAGTTAAAGTGTTACTTGTACAACAAGATATTTTGTTATTTCTTTGAGATGTTAAAATATGTATAAATATAAAAGTGTGTAAAATGCTTTAGCTTATTGTGTTTAGTTTTAGCTTTTTAAAATCATTGTTTTTAATAGGCTAGAAAGGATGAGAGCGAAGCCAGTGTTTTGCAGTAGAGGTAATTGTTTCTCCTTGCCTTGTAGATCCTCTTGTTTATCATCTTTGAATCCTATGTTCAAAGAATATATACTATATTATCTTTTAATCCTATGTTCAGGCTTAAATAGGCATTTCTAATGGGTATATGATTTCAACAACCTGGTTACTGTTATTTGCCATGACATTGAACTCTGTGTAAAACATTGAAGTAGGTAACCCTGGATCTGGTAATCATCGTGGACATTAGACAATCTGAAGGCTTTTATCACGTTGGTAATCTAGCTGAAGTCCCAGCTTTCTAGATCTACTGTTAGTAGATTTGCAGATCTGTTACTGGTC
>NW_007730050.1:193536-204525 GCF_000696425.1 Galeopterus variegatus
GTGAATAATAAAATTAAGGGTCAGAAAAGACAGGCTCACATGCTAGTATAATATCTGCTACCTCAACTCCTTTTGCCTTTCTGATACTGTGTGATAACTTCTTCTTGTAAAAGCTTAAATGCTGTTACAAAGCTATAGTGGTCTTCTCTTGAATTATTATTTTTTTTTTTCATCTAATCTGAGTGCTCTAATAATGAAAGTTTGAGCTAAAAAATATTACTTGGTATTTTTTCTTGAAAAAGCTTAAATGGTGTTACAACGCTATAGTGGTCTTCTCTTGAATTATTATTATTTTTTCATCTAATCTGAGTGCTCTAATAATGAAAGTTTGAGCTAAAAAATATTACTTGGTAACAGAAGTCTTGTCTGTCCCCAAATGATGCACCTGTGTTCTTTCAGAATGGATTTTTCCACATGGTTTGTTTTTGTCCTTTGCTACCTCCTGGGTGCTGTGCCTGCCAGTGTCCATCACTCTCATTTGTGGTCAGCACGGGCCTTCACTGATTGTCTTGTAACCCCACTGAATGTGTTGTTCAGTGTTTGTCAACCAAGACGTGCTGTGCCTGCCAGTGTCCATCACTCTCATTTGTGGTCAGCCCAGGCCTTCACTGATTGTCTTGTAACCCCACTGAATGTGTTGTTCAGTGTTTGTCAACCAAGACAGGAAACAATTAGCATGTTTTCCCTTAAAATAATCAACATAACATCCTTATCTTCCTGATTGAATGATGTTCTAGGATGTTTTCCCTAGAAGAGAGAGCTGTGCCTAACACCATGCTGATTGTTGAAGTTTGTATCTCTCTCCTCCTCTGATGCTATAATAACTCCTTGTTCAAACATTCCCTGTTCGAACAAGGAGTTATTAAGATTCTTCTGTCCCTGCTTGTTGACAGACTTTGTGCATTCAATCCCATCTCCATCAGTGCGTGCTCTTATTGAGCAGTGGTCAATTCAATCATTGACCGGTTATATCTTCCTTTTTATTTTTTAATGACATAAAACCATAATAAGAGTCTTGAGATTGTAATTCTCAATGCAGCGTAAAGTTAAAGGATATTTGAAAATGTAAAATTCTTACACTCAGGAAAATAATAGCACCGGTAAAACCCAAGAATAATTGAAAATGCATGCAGCAGATGCTTTGTAAATTTTTTCTAACTCTCCCACTGGGATACCAAGAAAATTGCCTTTAAAAAAATCCCGTGACACTGTCTTTTGTAATTAGAGCTATTAAGTCGAAATGATAAATAACCATGCAGTGGCATTCTATAAAAGAAAATAAATAGCCCTTTGCACTGATTTCTCCTGAACAGCAAGAGATCTGAGAGTATCAAATGTAGGAAGTTGGACCCCTTTAACCCTGAGGATTGTTTAGAATTCAGGAAATTAGCAAGCAAGGCATGATGATTTTCTTTTTTATCCTTCAATATGGTCATGTCCATTAAGATAGTAAATGAAACTGATTTGCCAAGGAGGTGAATAGTTATAACCATAACAGAGCAAACTCCATAATGCAAGGTTTTGGTGGCCTTGGTTTTCAAAAATGTGTTCTGCAAGGCACTTCAGTGAAGGTATGTAACACTTATAATGTTCAATAAACAAAAGTAATTAAATCACTCTAAATTGGAGCTTGTTCATATTGTAAAGAATTACATACTAGGGAGGAGAACTGAACAACGCGGGTCCCTGTCCCAGCAATGTGATAGCACATGGAGCATGTTCTGGTCTTTTATGATCCAGGACAAGATTTTATGCTGTTCAGATTCCTACTTGTTATTGCCTATGTTTTATACACATTGCTAAGTCTTAAACAGTTTCCTGAGGTTAAGAGCAGAAAGGTGGGTGTAAGGCAGGAGAGAGGCATTAAGAGAGAATTAAGTTTTCTAGTTGAGAGCTAAGAAGTGACTTCCAGCATTGCAGCTCCTGGGAACATGTTTTCTGTGAAGAAACTAGATGAGTATAATGAGTGTACCCTGTGCATAAATTCATTATTAGTTCTACACCCAAGGTCAAATGAAAGTTAATGACCATTTGCACACCAGAGATCTGAAACCCACATTTTATTTCTTTCTCATAATGACAAAAAGGAGAGCAATTTATATTTAAATTAATTTAAGTTTCAAAGCATAAACACACAGGTCTCCCTGGAACCTTCCTCCCCCCCCACCTCCACCCGCCCCCCCTTTTTTTTGTCAGTGAAACTTCCTGGCAGGGCTTGACATTCATAAAACATTAAGCCCCATCCCATTCCACTTCCCCAGCATGGATAGCTTTTTTTTTTCTGTGAAACTATCCTGTTCTTACCCTGCTGGGTTAGTGACACCAAATCAGGACCACTTTATTTAATGATTTAGGTTTTACATTTGTTGAGCTAATTAGTTGATTGAGGCAACTAATGGGTGTCTTTAATACACTGTTGACTGGGCATCTTCTCCCTGAAGCCTGCCAACTCCTTTGTTCTTGGTTCTCTGGTGAGTGGGAGCCGCTTCCCAGAGGAACATATGATATACACCACCCAGCATTTGGAGGCAGGGCCTGAGAGGCCATTATGCTAATTACCAGGTGCCCCAAACTGGAGGTGCATCCACTTAAAACCCTATATGTGATGAATTCTGTGTATATGAATAAAGGTTTACATTTGGGGGGTATAGAGACGGAGAGGGGGCTTGTTCGTAATCCATTTTTAGCATTTATAATTCCGACTGCTTCTCTGTATATCCCTAAGGTACAACGTTAAAGCAATCTGTAGATGCTTTAAAATATTAAATATTAAAATATTTTTGGAAATATTAGCAGAAGATGGTCACATAATTAAATGGAAAACTGTATTAATGAGTAAACTCATCTCTCTTACATACTAAAATATTCCCTAAGAAGAAGAATCCCTGCCATATGCTGTTTTTATAAAGTTATGAAATTTTGCAGTCTTGTAAACATGGTCTCCTACCAAAATCTAGCAGCCCTGGACATGTAGTCAGAACTCCTACAGTAAGTATGTTACATCTAATGATAAGTCATTGTCGTCCCTCAATCTCAGTTTCCCTTTTTTATAAAAGAAAGAGGTGGGTTTCATTTATGACTAGAGTACCATGCTAGGCCTGAAGGGCATGTCCTAAGTCCCAAGTACCAGGAAGCCTCACTTTTGTCAATCACACATTTCTCTCTGCTCCATAAGAATATGGCAAAAATAATTGCCGATAATTTAATTTCCTTCCCAAACTTGTTTCATTTCATTGACTTTTTCCTCAGTGAAAATCTACAGAAAGCCCTTCCCCCAACCCTGGGGACATTTTCTGCTGTCATTTGTATTGACAAGTAAGAGCTATCAAGGGAAATCTTTGTCCTGGCCATATGACCCAGCTATTGTCCATCATTCGTCACATTAAAAGTCTAATTGTATAAACAGCCATGAAAATGGAGCTGTTCTCAGTAAAACTGAAAATGACATGAACTCAGTGTGTGTGAATATCAGTAGATAATGCTCCATGGTAAGTAACACAAAGCACATAACTTGCCTCATCTGAATTCTACCAGGATAAGTAATACTTATGACAAAAGTGAAATTTACTTCATATACTGTTCTTTTCATTTATGTTATACATAAATACTTAACAGTGGAGAATTTCTAAATCAGGCATGTTCTTTGTAAGTGAATAAACAAACTGTGGTTCTAGCTATTTGCATTTTTCAGTTGGCTATAAAAATACTGTATTTTAGGGGCTGTCCAGTTAGTTCAGTTGGTTAGAGTGCAGTGTTATAACACCAAGGTCAAGGGTTTGGATCCCTGCACCTACCAGCTGCCAAAAAATTTTAAAAATGCTGTCATACAGTTAGTGAGATATGTTTTGGGGATGAGATTGGTGATAGAAATTTTCTAATGGAGTCAGAGAAGTCACATATTGTACAATTTCTGCTTAAGCAATACATTTTGACATTTAGTGTTTTTGTTTAGAGATGAGGAGACAGAGACAGATAGATACTTTATAAAATAATCCTAGGTCTCTTTCTGAATAGCTGCATCAAAGTGTGTCCTTGACTAAATAAAATTTCATTTTCCTAAAGCAGTGGTCCTCAGATTTAATTTTCATAGCAATTTTGCAGCACTTGTTAATAGTGCTGATTCTTGGACCCCACCTCTTGAAACATCATTTAAGTGTGGATAGAGGCCCTGGCATCTGAATTTTAACCAGCCCTTATCCTACCCTCAGTGATTTAGATGCCAGACTTTGACAGATACATTCCAAGTCTGTATGATCTGCAGTTTCAGGGAGTAAGCTGGTGTTTTATAAAGGGTGTTTGTTGGCCTAATGAATGAAGCATGGTAGAGAGAATCAAACATATACTTTATACTTATGCTACTAACTCATTTATTGGAAAATTGCCTAACTTTTCACTGTTACTCTACCTGAATAGAGACTTTCTCATGGGAACAATAACAGAATTATAAAGCTCTCATGACATTGGCAGTAAAAGCTTTAAAATGAAGAAATTTATTACCAAGCTTTATTTGGTGGGCAGTCAGAAATAAGCAAACATTCTGATTAAAGTTTCCATACTAAACTTGTCAGGAAGACATTTTTTTGGAACTGATTTACGCTAATGGGGAAGTGAATTTAAGCCTGGCTCCAGTTAGTGCACCTGAACTAAATCCATATCCTTATAAACCATGTGCAGATCCTAAGTCAATAGAACTAAAGGGCTTGTTCTGGGTCTCCTTTTGCCAGTAGTGGCTAACTTCCATTTTAAAAAAAATGCAAACATTTAATAAAAATGAAACATTCGCTTTAAGACCTGTTAAGATCAGTTGGGGAAGTTTATACCTTACATTATTGTTTTCTGGTAGAAGAATGACTATGGGAAATTTGAGATTGATGTTATCTTTTTAGTCTTAGGAATAGATGGTAGTTTTTAGAAATGTTGCCCGTTTTCCTCCAGATTAGCTACAATACAAAGCAAGGCATGACGGATACCATTTGCTATCTTAGTTTTTTCAGTTCTAATTTTCTTTATTTTGATTTTTTAGTTTTGTTTTAGTGTGATTTAAAAGACTCATTTCCTATATCTTAGTTCTAGAGATGGAACTAAGTGCAGGTCTTTCCCTGCTGTCCAAGGGGCCCTTAAACAGCAAACACAAATTTATTGCATGTGAGTAAGGAAGCAAACTTCCCCGCCTTGTTGCAAGGTAGGAGAGAGGCTTAAAGGAAATTGGAGATTGTTAGTAACCCCCAGCTGAGAACCCCTCTTGCTGACAGTGGAGGAGTCGGGGCATTGTCCCAGCAGCCTGTGGTCCCCAGGGAGTGGTGTTAACCAGTCTGGTCACAGAAGGAGCAGATTGCATCACTGGTCCTCACAGGTATTAGAGCAGCACACCTAGCCAGGAGACTCGGAGGTTGGTCACCTCAGACCCTCCAGTCCTCAAGTTCATCACTGGTCACCTCAGACCCTCCAGTCCTCAAGTTCATCACTGAAACTAATTTAAGACCTAGAATTCAGGCTTTGCATTTGTACCTAAATCCAAGTTAGTAAAGTTGCTTTGTTTTGCTTGTAACATTAGGCCTACACAAGTCAACTAATTTCATGATTAGTCTTGAAGCCAAATTGACAGTTTCATCAAAAGGTAGTATTTATTTGAGGGGTCCAGGGCTCTCCAAGGAAATTTTCCTGGGGCCTACTATAGTGCAGTTTTTAAAAAATTATCTTAATATTTTAAGAAGAAAACTAACAGATAAAATAACCTATATTTTGTCAATTTATGTGAAAATTCAAAATACATATACTTTTACTTATTTGAGGAAATGTAGCTCAGTGCCTTCGACATGGATTTGAAAAGTATTTACAATGGACATCTCTTTGATAAATGGTGCTGGGCAACTCGTTATCCACATGCAGAAGAGTGAAATTGGACCCTTATCTCACATCATATACAAAATCAACTCAAAATAGATTAAAAACTTAAATGTGAGACTTGCAACTATGAACTACTAAAAGAAAACATAGGGGAAAAGCTTCATAACATTGGTCTGGGCAGCAATTTCTCTTGGATACGATCCCAAAAGCACAGGCAACAAAAGCAAAAATAGACAAATGGGATTGTATCAAACTAAAAAGCTTCTGCACAGTGAAGGAAATAATTAACACGATAAGGAGACAACCCACAGAGAGCAAGAAAATATTTACAAGCCGTATATCTGATAAAGGTTTAATATCCAAAATATATGAGGAACTCAAACAACTGTGTAGCAGGAAAACAAATAACCCAATTTAAAAATGGGCAAACGACTTGAATAGACATTTCACAAATGAAGACATACAGATAGCCAACAGGTTTATGAAAAAATGCTCAATGTCACTAATCATCAGAGAAATGCAAATTTAAATCACAATGAAATATCTCACTCCACTTAGAATGGCTGTTACCAAAAAGACAAAAGGTAACATTGTTGGTGAGGATGTAGAGAAAAGGGAACCCTTGTACACCTCTGGTGGGAATGTAAATCAGTACAGCCGTTATGGAGAACAATATGGAGGTTCCTCCAAAAAACTAAAAATGGAATTATCATATAATCTAGCAATCCCACTTCTGAGTATATATTCAAAATAATTGAAATCATTATGTTGAAGAGATACCTGCACTCCCATGTTCACTGCAGCACTATTCACAGTAGCCGAGATATGGAATTGACCTAAGTGTGCATCAGTGGATGAGTGATAAGGACAGTGTGATATACAAGGGGTCTTCAAAAAGTTCATGGAAAGATTTGTATTATCTTTTCATTCTACTTTTCCACAAAGTTTTTGAAGTATTCTTGTATATACACACTAGAATATTATTCAGCCTTAAAAGAAGAAAATGCTTAAAAGAAGAAAATGGATGAACCTGGGGGACATTATGTTAAGTGAAATAAGCCAGGCACTGAAAGACAAATACTGCATGATCTTGCTCATACGTGGATTCTAAAAAAGTAGAACATAGAGAAGTAGAGAATAGAACCGTGGATGCCAGAGGCTTGGGTGGTGGAGGGGAGAATGGGGATATGTTGGCACAGGGTATAAAGTTTTAATTAAACAAAAGGAATAGATTTTCAAGATCTGTTGCACAGCATGGTGGCTGTAGTTAACAATAATGTATTGTATATTTTAAAATAGCTAAAAGAATAGATTTTAAATGTTTTTACTACAAAAAAATAAGTATTTGAGGTGATGTGTATCTTGATATAATCAGTCCACAGTGATATAATCATTTCATAATGTATACATGAATCAAAATATCACATTGTACCCCATAAATATATACAATTATTATTTGCCAATTAAAAATAAAAATTTAAATTAAAAAAAATAGTTTTTGGTTGATAACTGATGCCATATCACAATTTTTTTCCCAAATATGTTTGGTTCAGTTTTGTTATCCGGTAATCTCATGAGATTGTTTTCTCTTATGTGCCATTAAAGTACTTACATTGGTACTCAAAAATGATACTGTAACAGGCTCAGAATTATTCACTGCACCGAAATATAGAGGAGGAATGCCATGTTCTTTATTTTCAACAACTGTTGTATGGTCCTCACAAGCAGTTACTTGCTGCCAGTGAGGGATATTTTTTAGCTTTTTCTCATTTGAACTCTTTTTGCAGTAAACAGTCTGTTCAGGATGTAACTCCTGCCTGGAGCTAGCTTAAATCCCCCCTTTTGGATCGCTCAGTCCCTGGAACACAGGGGTGGTTGGAACCTCTGGTGTTCTTGCAGTCACTGCCACCCCAGTGGATTCTCCGTGGTGACTAGGGACCATCTCACCTGGGTCAGGGGCTCTGGGCCTTCCTGGCTGCCCCACCCCATACTGCCTCTTGCTGCTTCCCTGCCACATGCTCTATCTGGATTCTTGCCTTTTGTGAGGGCAGGCTCCATTGTAGGTCCCTGTCCCCAGGGCATGTAGAGACTTCTGAGTACTAGGAAACTTCCTATCCTGAGAAAGAAGGGAAACTCAGGAGAAGTCAATTCTGTACCCCATTTGCCCCGAGCCTTACTGTGCTCACTGCTGATTTACTGTGGGTCTGCTGACCCCCGGGGGGCTGGGGGCAGACTCTTCTGTGTGCCAAGGCTGAATCTGTGTGCATACCAGCACCCTTGTCCTCAGTATCCCCTCAATCATCTCTCTGGCCTCACCTCTTGGGGCCAACCCAAGCCCGGCCAGGCAGGTCAGGCCAGGCCCACAGCCCTTACCTTCCATCTTTGCTGCCTGGTTATCCTTCCCATGGTCCACTGGAAGCAATATGGGGACAGCCTTGAGCTTTACCAGGCCTTTACTTTCTGACCTCCTCCTCTAGGGGACATGCCAGTGGCTTAGCCATCACAGGGCAGAAGGGTCTGAGACTGGGACTTGCAGATTTGGTTCTTGATGTGCAAAGGAAGGTAAGGTTTTTCTATAGATTTTGCCCGTGTAAGCCCTTATCTTCCACTCTACTCCAATGGTAGGTGGATCTGATTGGGGTAAAGGCTCCATCCACAGATGAAAATGCAAAAGAGAAAAGCATACTACCATGTTTTGTATTATAAAGTTGCTATCATTGGTTAAGCACTTACATCCATTTCTCCTTCCACACATCCGTCCTGTGGATAATGGTTATCATCATCCCCATTTTATAAGTGATGAAGTTAAAGCTTGGTGAGTTGACATAACTTGACAAAAGTCATATGCTAGAAATACGAGCGGTCTTCAAAAAGTTCATGAAAAGATTCGTATTTTAATTCAATTTTTCCATGAAATTATTGAGGTACCCTCATATTGTAGTAATGATAACTATTTTTTCCCAAATGTACAGTAAAAGGAAATGACTTTAAATTCTAGAGGGTTAGATTTTGATGAGGCTTAAGGAAAATTTTTCAAATCTTTTTTCCTATACTCCTCATGGGCTGCTGCTCCTTGTATTCATTCATTCATTCATTTATTTATTTATTATTTATTTTTTTATTTAGTGCCCCATTTGATGTCATTGTCATAGGTTCCACTGTACGTTTTAAAATTCCACTGTAATTTCAATGTCAAATTACACATTTCTGTTTAGCAGTAGAATTGCTGATGATTCAAAAACAAAAAGTTTTAGCATGATATGAGTGGCAAAAAGTTGTAATAAATGTTATTTTTTAAATGTAGATTACTTGTCTACCATAAAATCTTAGTTAACAAGAATGTTCATATATATCTGACCCATTGCATTTTCTGGTTTACAGTCCCCAAGGCAGAATTGTGTAGATGTGAAAAGCAAATCAAGAGACTCAAGTTTAGTCCTGGCATAGCCACTTACTGTGACTTAGTTTCTTCCAGAGGCTCATTTTCTTATTCTGGGGCTTGGTGGAGGGCTTAAATGAAGCGGCATAAAGCACATGGCTTCATGCTGGCACATAGCTAGGCTCAGGAATCTTTTTTTTTTTTTAACTAGCTGGGATAAATCTTTCAAAATTTAATTCCTTAGAGAAATTTAGTATAGAATAGTGAAGTGCACTAGGATCTTTTTAATGAATGGACATTTTGCAGTGTCTGAGTATCATTGTTCATATCTTTTGCCGTGTGATTATAGCAGATTGGCCTGAATCTGTCCTGTCATCAGAACACATCCTTGGAAGGAACTTAAAAAAGCCAAAGCCTTGCCTCAAGAAAAATGTTGAAGAAAAGTTGTAGTTAAGGTTAAGCTGATTCTTATTCATTGAGGTCTTATTTTAGTTGGATAATATACAAGCCATCTTTGCATTAAAGGAAAACTTATTTTTTGGTGTGTTTTTTTTTCTGGTTCATTTTCTCATAAGAACGGCAACAAAACAGGCGACTGGGATCAGGTACTGATTTCCTCTTTATTACCCTGGCCACTGGGGTAAATATTTATGTTCTAATTAAAGGACCTGATATGAGATACCCTTTGCTCTACTGACATTATCATTTTTTCCTGTTGAATAACTTTTCCACTGACTGGACATTTATTAAGTCTTACTCAAAAGAAAAAACTGTAAAAACTTATTAAGAAGTGGAAGAGAAGGAAGTTGGAGTCTTGGCTATGAGACAAAGACATAAGGATTGAAATGGAAGCCTCTTGGCCTTGGGGTGGGGACCAGTCATGCAGTCAGCAAGGCAGGGGTGGGGAGAGGCAGCCCAGAGCCCTTCTCTCCTGGCTTGAGCTGCCTGCAGTTGAGTGTGCAGAATGAGTAGCATGTGGGGGGGTGGGGGTGGGGGGTTGAACTGTGAGAGATGTGAGTTCTCAGGTATCTCTGATTGTAGTCTCCCCAGCAGAGATTTATCGTGTTGTCTGAGTGCTGTGCAGTCAGCAAGGCAGGGGTGGGGAGAGGCAGCCCAGAGCCCTTCTCTCCTGGCTTGAGCTGCCTGCAGTCGAGTGTGCAGAATGAGTAGCATGTGGGGGGGTGGGGGTGGGGGGTTGAGCTGTGAGAGATGTGGGTTCTCAGGTATCTCTGATTGTAGTCTCCCCAGCAGAGATTTATCGTGTTGTCTGAGTGCTGTGGATTTCCAGAACATCAACACACCCATATTCTAGTGTTAGCAAAAGTGATAAATATTTTTTGTGCAGCAAACATTTATTATCTCTTCTATACACATCCATGGATTAGGAGGCATGGGGAGGGGGTGGGTAGGAGCACTTAAAAACGAGACTTCAAAGAGACTGAAGTGTTTGTAGAAAATTCAAGTCAGTTCTTGCTAAGACTGATTGAAGTAAACTTTTTTTGTTGTTTGGTTCTTTGTTTTTTGTTGTTTTCAGTCTCATGCCTGTTCAACTCATTTTAGACAATTTAATCTTTATAACATGTTGGTGCAGATAAAGAGCCATACCTGGTTACTTAACTATGTCCTCCACTGACTTCCTGTGTAATTCTGGGCAAGCTTCTTAGCATCTCTCAGGCTCAGTTTTCCCACCTCTTCAATGAGAATAATCTTAATAGAACTTGGAATCTGATTAAGGAAAGGACCAACCATACACCTGCCCTAAA
>NW_007730050.1:206550-208270 GCF_000696425.1 Galeopterus variegatus
CGGGAGCGCTGCTGCGCTCCCAGCGCCGCACTCTCCCGAGTGCGCCACGGGCTCGGCCCATCCAGCTTTGTTTTCTAATATCTTTCAACACTGTACTTCTCACTGTTCCCGTGTCAGATCCCTGTTTTTCTCCACCTTCTGTCTGAGCCACGTCCTCTACCTTGACTGCCCTTCCTCACTTCACCTGTCAAAACCTGCCCTTTCCTTGCCACCTCTTTCATAATCTTAACCTCCCTTCCAAACTGGATGTGAAATTTTATTCCATTTATATCTGTATTTTAATTATCACTTTCTGAATTGGTCACTTTATTCAGTTTTATAGACCATTACTTAGCTTCACTGTGTTCTAGAAATTATTTCAGNATAATCTTAATAGAACTTGGAATCTGATTAAGGAAAGGACCAACCATACACCTGCCCTAAATAGCATCACTGGGGTAACATATATGATCTCACTGAACTCAGATTCTATATGAAGAATCATGTAACTGTCAAAATATTAATAGGTTCTGCTTTAGCCAAGATGATCTTATCTACTGAACATTTATCAATGTTCCTTGCTGCATGTTAATATCACTAAGGAAGACTTTTTCAGCAAACATAAGTACATTGCTCAAGATCCACCAAGGCAGCCCCACCAACCTGTAGACTTGCTAGTTTTTGGTTGATGATTAGTGATAATTCTGAAACCAAGTCATGCATGTGGCTCAACATGATTTCCTTACCCCCCAAGGTGATGGGATTAAGAGGTGGGGACTTTGGGAGGTGATTAGATCATGAGGGTGGGAAACTCATGAATTGGTTTAGTGCCTTTATAAAAGATCCAGAGAACTCCCTTGCTCCTTCCGCCATGTGAGGACACAGAGAGAAGGTGCCATCATGGCAGTTTGGGTAAAGGCTACATGTCTGAGTTTGAATCTCAGTCTAGTAAGTTAAAAGGTTACTCCAGTTTTCTGATATATACACATAGAAATAGTTTTTCAGGCAACATGGAAATATAGCATACATTTTAAAGGCAATAAGAAGCAAATCCTAACCAAAAAGGTTTAAGAGAAAGATGTTTATGGCAGGTGTATGGTTGGTCCTTTCTTTAATCAGATTCCAATTGTGGAGTTGTGGGCCTGGGTGACACAATTTTATCCATGTATGTGATTTACCTCTCTCCTTTACTAAAATTAACATTAAAAGTGTCAGAAAAATTACCAAATGAGATGATTCAAAATAAGCGAATTTCTAGATTCCAAGAAATGGCATTCACCCTTTATTAATAGAAACTTAGTTTCTCACTAGCCCTACTAAATAAACGCTGAACAGATATTTAACAAATGTTGGCACAAAGAGGTATCAAATTATTAACCTGCCTCCAGTAGCCACGTAATACCTCAGTCCAGCCTTGTCAGTACCTCTACCAGAGGGATACGGGGAAGATTAAATGTAGTAATCCACATTAAGAGTTTTATCTTATGCCTGAAACATACTAAGAGCTCAAGAGCTGTGCATATTTATTACAATGATGGTGATTTCCTTTGCTAAACATTGTATTTAACACTAATTGCTCACGTCACCTTACTTGCTACTAAATGACGTCCAAGCTCCTCAGCCTAGTGTCCAAGCCCGAATTACTTTTCCAGCTTTGTTTTCTTTTTTTTTTCTGTCTTTTTTTTTTTTGAGACCGGCCACACCGCGCTCAGCCAGTGAGCGCTGTGAGCGCACTGGTCAT
>NW_007730050.1:209636-210323 GCF_000696425.1 Galeopterus variegatus
AAAAAAAAAATGCTGCTCAGGTGAAAGATTATATTGCCAAAGCTTTAATTCTTGACAAAGTACCCAACCAATTATTTTTCTTAATTATATTTGCTGGTTTCTCACATTGAGACTTGAAATGCTAAATTTCTGTCTATAATACAAATGTTGTTTGGTTTGTAAGTTTCTTTTTAAAAATGGTTGGTTGATTTTAAAAGAATGGTCTCAACTATAGTCACCTGGTGCATTATAATCATTGTGTGTTTCATGTTTTCTGTTAATGTGGGTCTTACCTTTACAAAATTGATCAGCACAAATTAAATAAGCATCATTTTGAAAGGACATCAATCCCTTTTACATTTAAGTAATATTATTAGTAGAGTTCTAAGAGAGTTTTCTTAGCATCCATCCCAGTAAGTTGTGGAGGGAAAGAAAACTTGTTGTTNTCACTTTATTCAGTTTTATAGACCATTACTTAGCTTCACTGTGTTCTAGAAATTATTTCAGGTTTTGGGAATATACAAACATATTCTCTCCTCTCAAGAAACTCATGATGTAGATGAGTAAAGACAGATATTTGTGTTGCTAACTATAAAACACTGAGACGAGATTAAAAAAAGAATACAAGAAAGTTGCTAGACCAGGAGGGAAGGACTCTTCATTTTACCTGTGGTCTTGGATGCAAGTAGTGAGGGCTCAGGAGGCTCC
>NW_007730051.1:0-2239 GCF_000696425.1 Galeopterus variegatus
GGCGGGAGCGCTGCCGCGCTTCCCAAGTGGCACACTGTAGCAGTGCGCCACCGGGCCGGCCAAAGCCACGTCTATAAATGTTAATCAAGGACGTCTTCATATTTCCTTGATGTGTGCTGCCCAGTTTATACTCATGGTATGTGCTCTCCTAGCATATGCCATTACATACTTCACTTACCATCTTCAACATATTTATGTTATTGATATACATTAAAATGATTACAATTTAGATGCATTATTTAATGATGCTAGGCAAATATGTATAATTTTTATAGATTATACCTGAGGCTTTAGTAAAGGACATATAATTTGTCAAACATTAAACAGGATATAGAGATCCAATGGAGAATTGCCTCTTTCAAAGCATTTGTGATAAAAGGCTGGACGCTTACATAAATGCTATTCTAATACCTCCGTTAGAATTTGCTCAGGAAAGTGCAACATTTTTATTGTTGACTAATATATTTTGAGAGTGGATTTTACTTGGAGAGGAACAACCAAAAGTCAATCAGATAAATGAGGTAGAAAAACTGGGGGATTATTAATGTACATTTAAAAAATTGGCATCATTTTAAAATAATGAAATGGAGAAAGAACCATAAAATATTGGTCCCTTCTTTTTGGAAGACAACCCTCATTTTAGGATGAAATTTCTGGTATTTATTTATTTTTTTATTACAACTTTACAGTCTTCTGAGACCGTTTAAAATATATATGTAAAAAAACCAATTTTATTGATGAGTCCTATTTAGCCTTGAACCGCACAGTCACACCCAAGATGTAGTTCTGCTCTTGCAGAAATGAGACATTTCTTATGGTACTTCCAAATCACTGCAATAAGGAAAGCGTTTTGAATGGGGGTTGAATAAGGAAAGAGCATATTAAGTAAAAGTCTTAGAAAAATTCTTTAAAGTTGGACCATCATTTTAGGGTGGTTTGTTGGTTTGATTTAATTAAATTTGGGGCTGGCTCTTCCTGAAGCATTAATTGTTAGTGACTGTGCAGTGGTTAATTTTAACAGACACAACCATCAGGGCTGAGAACCTCAGGCTTACCTTTGCCAGGTCCACCAAGGTGTTTGCTTGGTCATTCAGTTTCCTCTGCTCCATTTTTACACTTCTTAATCTGAAAGATAGAATCTGAAATCAGAAAGGTTTCCTTCTTTCCACAGCTCCTTATGTCTTCCAAAGAGCATGCACAAAATTGACAAGAGCAAATAACTGCATGAATAATGCCTCGAACATCTGGGGTAAAGTCTAAACTGGTTATGTATCTGGTACAATGAGAAGCATGCTTCCCCAACACCGCAAAAAAGAAACAAGAAAGAGCAAGAGATGAGATGTCCATAGGACAACTATTTACCAGGTAAAGTTGAATTCATAAAGTCTCATAAGGATTTAACCATATGAGAAAAAGCCAAAACATTCCTTAAAGCCCCGGTATCGTGACAAATAGACATAGGAAGAAATATGCAAAGCAACTAGAATTTCATCAGTGTTGGAGCAATGAGCACCTTCCTATGCCTACATGATTAGATACAGGTATCAGCCCTGTTTAGTCTGAAATGGATTGGGTTAGGCATTTGAACCTGATGAAAACACAGTGATAAGTGAGATTCTTATTAACAAAAATAAAACTTTTATTCAACCAGCAGCAAGATAACTCAAAACACATAATTCTCTTATTCTTCATTGTATCTCACTTGGCTTTTATCTTAAACTGCCATCAAATTTGAAGGGAGGCCAGACCATTTCCTTGTTAGAATTTCCCTTAATGCAGATAAAAGTCAGAGGACAATTAAGGTATCTGATGGATGGAATCTCTACTGATGAGGTTACTTTTGGCTACTTTTAAATATCATTGTATGTATCTGATTGACAGTCAAAAGGCCACTGTTTCTTAAAAAAAAAATAAACTGTTTGAGAACTGTTACTATTCCTTAACTTATTTACTGTATAATTTCAACAAATATTTATTCAGTAGTATGTACCAAAAACTTAAGATTTTCCGGGCTGGCCTGGTGGCGCACTCGGTAGAGTGCGGCGCTTGGGAGCACAGCGGCGCTCCCGCCGAGGGGTCGGATCCCATATAGAGACCGGTCCGCTCACTGGTTGAGCGCAGTGCGGGCGCAACACTGAGGGTTGCGATCCTGTTGCTGGTCGCGGTACAGGCGCAACACTGAGGGTTGCGATTCCGTTACCGGTCACAAAAAAAGACAAAAAGGAAAAAAAAAAAAAAA
>NW_007730051.1:2614-7956 GCF_000696425.1 Galeopterus variegatus
AGGCGCAACACTGAGGGTTGTGATTCCGTTACCGGTCACAAAAAAAGACAAAAAGGAAAAAAAAAAACAAAACTTAAGATTTTCCAAAAAAGATAAAAGTGATTTATTGTTCCTTAAGCCAACAATTCAAAGCCTTGCTCAGAAAGAGGAGGTCCCCTGAGCTACTTAATAAAAATGAGAAAAAAAAAATCCATGGTAACCTTATTTTGCTTTGATGTCATTTTAATGATAAGTCATTTTACACAGTATAGTTTCATGCTGGAGAGAGTACTTTTTATTATTCTTCAATTTAAATTAAAGGTAAAATTATATAGAAGGAATAAAAACTCACAGGGCAAGATTTTACTGCCAGGGAGATTGTTCTAACACGTGTTCATAATGCTCTGAGATTTTGTCCTGAAACTAGAATATCCAATATGTCACCAAATCTGCTCTACAGTGAAGTGTAGCTCCTTCTGCCACTGAGAATTTAACTGACACCTAGCTACATGATCTTTAGCAATCTAAAACAGTTTAAGGTTATAACTTATTACAACTACGTGTTTATTAGAACACTTGGAACAACGTTAAATGGCTCCTTTTTATGCAGTTACAGAAATGGAACAAGTTCTATTCTAAAATAAATTTACAAACATATTTAAATTCAATATATTTTTGAGAAAGGTTTCTGTAAGTACTTACAAGGGTTACAATTCTTGATGTGTGCCTTTTAAAAACAAGCAAAAAACAAAACTGAAACACCTGTGGGTTATTACAGAGAAGTGTACTAGAAAAAGCAGCAATGTCAGATGTGGGTTCCATTTTCACTGGCTCTAATTTGACCTTCAGTGTCCTCGTGTATGAAATGAAGTGGGTTAGATCAGACCACTGTTCCTTTAGTGCTGTATTTATACCAACAGAGGTGTTCTAGATGACTTTTAGTGATACTCAAACAAGCCACTGAACAATACTAAAACATATGGAGAGACAGTTATTCCCTTTCATTCTCTTCCAGTTCTTGATTATTGTACGAAATCCATCTCAGGCTGGTCATACCCTGTCCTTATCTCCTAACAGCTGCTATTCTCTCTTTTTTTTAGAATATAGAATATTTATTTCACTTCGTTCAAAAATAGTCAAGTAGCCTGATATAAGTAAAGCCAAATACAATGTAGCGACTTAAAAAATCAATACACTGCTGTTTAGTCTTTTAGTGATAGTGTTACCCTTTAAAGATTAGTGCAACAAGCAAAATGTTAGTTTTTAAAGCAGGATCTCAGGTCGGAGCTTTTGGCAGGCAACAGTCCATGGCTAGAATTCAATACCAGTATTTCAATAGTTAATTGATGTTAACTTTACCTTTCTTTGCTGTGAGTAATATACTTTTTATTCATTTATGACACGAGATTTATATCAAATTTCCCTTTCAAATTTAAATAAGTAATAGTACAGGTGGCAAAAGAATGACTGAAGTCTGGGGCTCTGGACCAGATGCCTCCACAACTTGTGAACACAGAGGGAGTTGTGAACTCTGCAGTCCGGTGGAGGGCCTGTGGCAGTTCCTTAGCTGAAGTGGGTACTTCGTCTTATAAACAATGAAGCCTAAATTACTACTCTTGGATTACTATATTATGTCTGACAGTAGAATTTTGCCCATTTTATTTTCTACTAATCTGGAAGGCTGGCATAGAGTAGCCCTGTTTGATTGGAATTCCGCTAGCTTCCTGAACTTAAATCATCTTTTTTGTGTCTTACACTGCCTGTAATGCAGGAAGGCTGATAGAAAAAGCCTGCTTAAGCTGCAGCTGCCAGAATAAAAGGTAACATGCAGATGTGTATTACACTTCTTTCCCCCAAAAAAGAAGAATAAGAACCATATGTTGATTTCTTCCTTGTGAACTTCACTTATCACAGGAAAAGATCATGATTTTGGATCACATTTCCATAGCAGCAATCAGACTACTAAAATTCACAAATAAAGGATCTGCTGGGTGCATGCAGCCAGTAGAAAATTCTGCAAATGTTGAAAAGAGCGGCTCACACAACTTACTTCCGAGCTCTATTTTCATTTTGTTGAAATAAAAAGACAAAACAAAAGAAAAGAAACTGTAAAATATTCTGGAACAAAATAACACAATGTGGTGTTCAGTTGTGCACAGGGGGCTCGATTCACTAGCTGTTATGATTCCACAGGATTTTGACATATTGACTAAAGAGAAACACTATTTCATTAAATTACCATGCTACTTCACTGCTACTATACTTCCCCCACCTGAAAGCACTTAGCTTCCTCCTGAATCCGAGTTCAGAAGGAGGAACACACATAAAGTCATCTTGGCCTCTTGATACTTGATGTTCAAGTAAACAGCAAGAAATATTTTAGCCTAATATGAATATGATATGGTTAATTTCTGAACAATGGTATTATAATTTTTTTGGGGGGAGGGACATCTTTTCCAAATTGGGGCTATTCAGGAGCCTGGCTTTCTGAAAGGCAGGTAATCCAAAACTCCGTGTTATATAAATTATCTATACTAGATTTCTTGGCTCTGAGACAAGTTCATGTTGATTGATGGGTGCATAGTTGAGACAGAAGAATGAGAAACTTTAAAGTTAAAGCTGCTACCAGAAAAAGGGTTAAAAGTCAGAGAAAGAGAACACTTCGTGGCACTAAGTGACAATCCAAAAAGATAGATACATTACTGAAAAAGGGGCACAAGCCTGGAATTTTCAGCATCCATCAAAGACTAGAGAAGGTATGAAGTTTGAAAAAGAGAGAGTTGAGACAGAGGGGGAGTTGGTGGAAGGAGAGAGAGCTGCTAAAAAAGCTTTCAGGACAAATCAGAGTAGGAGAGGCCAGGAGAGTTCTATGAATGAATTTTAAAACTTCAACTAGTAAAGTCTGATTTCACCAATGCTGGCAGATGAGGCTAAGGGTCTCACTGGATCTGAATGGTGGGCAATGAAGGCCTTGCCCTGAGGAATCGAGCCCTGTGTGCTTTCCTTATGACTTCACCCCCCAACTTCCAACACTAAGTTAAAATGAAAGATAATTATGCACAATTAGAATAATCTAGCCAAATCCAGCCCATATAAATAAACTTAGTTGTGCTTTTTCTCAAAGTATGTGTCCCCACCTCAAAGGAAACCCGACAACTCCAAGACTAATTTATAAAACAATTCAGAACATTTTGAGCTGCAAGAGGCTCATCTACTTTAGAACTACACACTACTACAGAATAAACAGAATGAGAAATGTCTGACAGGCAGAAGGATCACTGGTGGCTCCCTGTATCATTCTATCCAAAAGTGGCCTGCTAAAGGACCCTGTGGAAGCTGTTCCACAGTGCCTTTAATCAGGTCTTATACACTGCATTTGCCACCTGCTGAGGGGCAGTTTTTAAACTTTGCTTCCCCAAAGATTTTTTTCTAACATTTTCTTATGAAAATTTTGAAACCCACAACAACGTTTAAAGAATTTTACAGTGAACACCCCTAAATTCTCCTCCAAGGTTTTGAGTGAATGTATTCAGAACTTAAGTCCTATGACAAGATATTGTAAATTCCCACCATTTACACATGGCTACAGAACTATGTAACAAAAACTGCCACAGCATTTTTTTGGATTTGTTGTTATATGAAAATTTATCAAAGACTTCAAAGGTAAATTGCACGTAATTATACGTTTACTAGGTTACACTGACAGAAAGGGACACAAATAAAATCCTGGAGGAAATGGGATGTGTGGTTGCTGGACCCACAGACCGACCACACCTGCTCACTTGCATGTCACCTCACACCCTTCCACTCATGACACACACATCTTCTCACACTCACCAAGGTACGTTTTCTTTTTAATATACTTGAACAATACAGGTTAGTGTCAAAATATTAAAAGTACAAAGAAAAGATTTCTCGAAGTTTTTTTGGGGGGGTGGGGGATAACCACTCTAACAGGAGAGTTATGTGCTGGATGAGTCTGTTGGGGAACAGGCCTGTCCTCAGACAGGGAGACAGGCCTGGAGAACAAGAGGTGAAGGCTCAGAATCTCTTTTTGGGCTCACTCTCTTAGGTCTAAGCTTTAAGGAATCGAGGTGTCCAGGCAAGTGCTCGTAGATGGTGGGGAGACTGTGAGCTCCAGGGAGCAAGCTCCCTCTTGTGAGTCAGATGGGTTATGATGTTCCTCTCTGTGCTTTTCCCATTTACTTCCCCCAGACTTTAAAAGAGTGTTATCTTCTTGGTTTTTCCTTAAAATGGAGGGAAAAGCACAGTTGTTTGTCCAGTTAAGTCACAGAGCTAAAGGGGAAATATCTTCTTAGGAAAGTATGTTGGTGGCAGTAAGAGAAGTGGCATGAGAGAGTAGCTGTGAGGAGCAATGAGGGCCAGCTACTCTGCCATATGTGCAGTCTCCCTCTACTTTAAATCTCAGAGTACTTGGGTTTTATTTTCATTAAGTAAGGCAGCAATTTCCATAGACATAGTATGTCCATAATTACAGACATATTCCACATTTTCACTGATACGTATTTAAGCAGGGCAGTCAGATGGACAGATAAAAAGGTACAAGACGAATGTTTAGTGATTTCCCACAGGATGTTAGTGGCACCATATTACATATGAATTACCTAAATATGAAAAATAAAAATTCCAGCTTCAGAGCTTTCTCATCTGTTGTGCGAGTTGGCTCTGAGCAGACAGATCTCATTGTCTAGCCAAAAGGCTTAACATTTACCCACCTTTCCATTATAACCCTGATAGGTTCCATGAGGAAGGCCACTTTTCTGACCCAGAAATGTGACCAGGTCTGCTCTTCCCCATACAGAAGTGGCATTGAGTTAAGAGTTAAGTCTGCGTGGCATCACAGTTGATACCCACACGAATAATACTTACGGTAAAGATGCTGTTGGCCTGGAAGAAAAAGACCCTGTGCTTTCCAGTTACCATTGAATCTTACTAGATACGGATCTTTACTTTTGAAAATCTATGATAGTTACATAACAATGAAATGGCAGAAAAGACTGAAACAAATTGAATAATGGGGGTCTGGATAAAGTCAGAGTAATGATAAATGAGTGAAAGGTCTATAGGGACTATGAAATCTATAATGAACATGCAGAATATAGACAATTCCCCAAATTCTGATTACAAACTAATGTAAAATTCAAGTATTATTAAATCAATTATAAGCACTACACTCATATAAAGATGTCCAATGTTATGTTAAAATTCAGATCATATGTTAATTTTTTTCAAGATTTTGCAGTAGATATAAGCTATACATCCTAGAGCAAACTATATGAATAAATGTTAAATTAAAAAATATGATTTTAAGAAAAATTACTGATTCTCAACAGAAACTGAAA
>NW_007730051.1:9192-31905 GCF_000696425.1 Galeopterus variegatus
AAAGATGATTTTTCTTGAATGTACCTGTACCTGCCTAAGAACAACACTTAAATAAAAATATCATGGAGGTACTACTGATTTCTGTGCTAAATACTACCCTACTCTCAGAAAACTTCTTTTTTATTTAACTCTTTTGTTGCTGTTGTTAATTAAGAGGTGCTGATTTTTTTCACCTTGTATTGTAATTGTTCTCTCCAAGTTCTTCATTTCCCTGGAGAAAGGCACAATAAAATGCCAGAAGCCCAAGGTTAATCTTGTACTTTGCAAGCTTGCTCCGTATTTCTAGCTGTGCATTAAAGGAAGGGCATGATTCCATTGCTGAATGTATGAGTACTACTAGGACTTACAGGCTTCCAGAGTGACTTAGCAATTTGTATGCTTGTTAACACACTTTAATTAATTGACAAAGAGTCCATGTTGTCATGATTTTGTTGCATTTCAAACGGAGAGGGCACATGAAAAGGGTGAAAGCATTACAGTAACACTGTCTAGACCTACTGGAGCTGATGGACGGCATGAACACTTTATCAAATCACTTGCTTTTTTGATTTAAGTCTTCAAAAAATCCTGAAAGCAGGACAGATTTTTGTCCTCTTCCTTGTTCACACGACAACAATATCTGATGACCGAGAGTCTTCACTTGGGCTTGTTGTTAATTACTTATTCTAAAAAGTTGTTCCACTTTTGAGTGATGGAAAAGAATGTTTTACAGAAAGCCACAGGCTAGTGGGGTACTGCGTGGAGAAAGATAATCTTTTAAGAAAGGCAATGTAGTGGGGAAGATAGGACAGTGAGCTGAGATTAAGAACCGGCTTCTAAAATCTTGACTTTGCACTAACTAAATCAGGACAAGGTGACTAGCTAACCTTGTAGGACTTTAGTTTTCTCTAACATGAGAAAGAGAGAATTATTAAAGTCCTCTCAATCCTTAGATTTACAATAATGGAGAGTCTTAGAATTACACTAAAACTGTGGGCCCAAGTTGTATGTTAATATTACAAGTGTTATATTTTTTCACTTCAGCACAGAAAACATCAGGTTTGGTGACTGATGGTGAATCCTTTTTCATGGTGCTGAAAAGTTTTCTTTTTGTGCAAAATTGTTTGTTAGAATCCATTTCAAGAAAATGACTTCTTTCTTTCCAGTAAAACTTTTAGGAGCGACTTAGATTCAGAATGCACTTTTCTAGATATCCATTAGAATCTATGCATGGAGAGCATCCTCAAACCAACAGAAAAATGACTGAAACAGAGGCTGAGCATCAGCAGTGCTCATAAGTAACACTACCACCATCCACAGCGCAGTTAAAAGGAACTGGAGTAAGTTGCTGGCTCCATCTTCATGCTTATGGAAACACCTTCCTCAGGTAGCATGACAGTCACCTTTCAGATGCATTTTTCATCTGATCCTCATGCCTTTTTCAAAGTTAAGGAAATGGGTGCAGCATGAGTTGTTGATAGTTGAGGACGTTGCTTTTAAAGAGAGAGGTTGGGATGGCCCTTCCTTGTTAGGAGAGAGAAAGGCTCAGCTGTCTGAGCAGCTGTAGATTCTGGGAAGACTCGTGAGGGCCCCTGATGGAAGCTCCCTCCCTGACTTTACTAGCCCAAGGCACAGAGAAAGAAGCCTGGATCCTAGACTGGTGCATTTCCATTTATGGATTCAATAAAAAATCTATCACATGCTAGATACCATGATAAGGGGCATAAGGAGATTCACAGATACTCCTTAAAAATTTAGTAGCTGTAGTGATCTTAGAGCCAATTAATGGGCTAACACCACTCTGAAATCTAACTGATTTCCTATATTTCAAAAAGTAAGGAAACGGCCTTTGTTAACAGGAATCTCCTCACCTCTCACCACCTCTCCCACATCCCCACCCCCCCAAAAAAGGAAATTAAGAACATTTGCTGTGCCTTACTAATGCTCAACTCTAACCAAAATCTTCTATGAGAAAAATTTTGAAAGGGCATATTAATAATCAGTTTGATAATTATTTGAGAAAACAAATGTTCTAAAAGTACTTACCCAGATGACTTAAAATACTTTTCATAGGTTTAAAGGCCATATAATGTTATATTGCTGACTCACAGTTAATAAAACCATAGGTAGTAAGAGAAAAAATATTTTTAAATAAAATAGCACATTTTAACCCACCAAAGCACTTAAAGCAGATGGAATTTTAACTGAAACTTTGTTCAAACCTGTATGATATAGGCAATGACAGCATTGTCTAAAAGGCTCTTTATATTTTTCCTTTGTTTTCTACTACTTTGAATCTTCATTTCAACTTCTATTTCTTTTTCCTTCTCCTGCCTCTCCCCTCTGGGGCTTTTTTTTTTTTTTTTTAGCGTAATATACTTCCTCTCTTCACGAATTCCAGAGGGCGTGGGTTTGCCCACTGCTCCCACCTCCCTCTCCCAGTTCTCCTTTAGAGTGGGGAATGTTGTACCTTGGAACATGGTAAAGCCAAGTGATCCATTTGTCTTGTGTCTAACCCATGGGGCAGGGTAGCCAAGGACAATGTAAAAGCCATGAGGGTTAATCCTCTACAATTTCTGTTCACTTGTTAAGAGACATATAGGAAACGACATATAACTGTATAATAGTGTTTTATGTGTTCTTATTAGGGATCTTATTGAGAATTCTTAACAGGTTTGGAAACACAGTGGACATTAACATGCACAATTATCTTTCCTGGTATATCTAGCAACTTTAAAAATTATGTCTGGGTTCCCAGAATTGCTTATTTTCAAGTTTCTTTCCAAAATGAAGGTATCCTAAAGGACCACAATCTAAGATTTCCTCTTGGTTTCCTGAATTATCAGTAATAATAATATATTTTCAAAAGGACTAGCATGGTAGACACAATGCCTCTGTACAGTGATACACTGAAATATCTATTAAATAGCTGGTCCTGTGTTACTAAGCTAGGTGACAAATTATTGATACTTTGTTTTTATTTTGAAATCATTAGATTATTCTGGGTACATGCACCTGTTGGACATTTTGAATTGTAGAGTGTCATGTAAAGTTTTAGAACTGCAAAGAACAATATTCCTCAATGCTGGTCCAGAATGAATAGTGTGTTCTACTTTCAAATATAATATTTTATTTGGTTAATGTAGTTGTACAGAGAAATGACTTCCATATAAATTTGTTCAATTCAGTAAGGATACATACTCGAAGGCTTGGAAAGTTACATTTGTTCCTGGGAGAATAACCTATCTTTTTTTTTTTTCCTTTTTGTCTTTTTTCATGACCGGCAATGGATCGCAACCCTCAGTGTCGCGCCCGCACCGGACCGGGACCGGCAACGGAATCGCAACCCTCGGTGTTGCGTCCGCACCTCACTCAGCCAGTGAGCAGGAACCGGTCTGTATGTGGGATCCAAACCCTCGGCGGGAGCGCCACCGCGCTCCCAAGCGGTGCACTGTAGCAGTGCGCCACCGGGCCGGCCCCGAGAATAACCTATCTTTTAACATTCATAGTGCTTTTTCTTTAGAGTCATATTCAGATGTCAGAACATCTGTGACCATCACCCCTGGTAACCATCAGAAAAAATAATTTCTTCTGTTTAGTGTTTCAGGAAATAGTTGTATATTTCTGTAACTTTTCTCAAACAATATATAGCACCCTTGAATTTGTAGTTTTAATCTCCCATCTTAGAAACTGTGTATGGCTTTTAGGACTTGTTTACTCCTGGTTATTCCCAAGAAATCATTCATAAATGATCATTCAGTATTTTAGAATTTTTATTTAAGAAGTTAAAATTATAAATGGGCCCATTTAAAATGGGTCCATTTAGAATTTCCATAAACAAGCAAATGAAATCAAGTTCCAAGTAAATGATACTCATTAAGTTGATGACTTTGTATAAAATAACAAAGAGAGGACTATAGAAGGGCTATTATTTTCATGTATTGTGTTGAATATAATAAGGAAATGGGTATCATAAACCAGAAATTTGTTTTATTCTAATGCCATTTTAACATTTATACACTTACTTAGAGACATCTCGCCTGTAAAAATTGATCTGTCAGCAAGTTTGCTGGAATATCTTTCTCAGACCTGTAAGAGACTCTGTTCCTAAGAAAGACTGCGAAGTAGTTCCACTTTTAAAAAGTAGTAATGATATGGAATTAATAAAGCATGATAAGCATAGTGCAGAATGTGAATTTTGAAATTAGTACAGTACTTCTTCCTGAAAAAGCTTTCTACAAGCAATCTGACTCTTTATGCAACATTACTATAGGAAGTTTATCTAAAGTATACAAGAACTTGTAACAACAAAAAAGCTGTAACATCAGAAAACTTGGCCAGTTTGAGGAAATGAATCCCATTTATAAAAACTAAAGAAAGGTCATCTAGATCCACAAATCTAAATTCTCGAACCATAGTCCTCTAAAGGGGCCCTGACTGGGCTTTAGGGGACCCATAAGCAACATGAGCAAGAGCTGACAAGTGCATTCTTCTGCCAAGCAGGAAAAATCAGAGCTTATCTGATTTTCTGGGTGGTCAGTACTATAAAAGCTTAAAAATCTCTGAGTCCTAGAATACGAAATTTCAGCTCTTCATCCTCAGCAGTTAACACAGAACCTCAATCATGTTAGGTACACAGTATATTTTGGTTAAGAAAACACGTAATTCCAAGGAAGAGGGAAATTACAATCAATTCAGTAGACTCAAAGAATATGTTATGGGAAACTGTCTCAGTCTCTTCTCTTTTAAGATGTCACATCCTTGGGACATAACAAGCTAAAGCAGTGGTTCTCAACTGCAGGTGAATTTGCCCCTTTAGGGAAAATTTGGCAATGTCTAGAGAAATTTGTCACAAGTGGGAGGCAGTGCTACTGGCATCTAGTCAGTAGAGGCCAAGTATGCTGATGAGCATCCAAAATGCATAGGACAGTCCCACACAACAAAGACTCATCCAGCCAACAAGGTCACTAGTGCTGAGGTTGCAAGACCCTGGACTACAGTAACTACACTATAAAACCAACCTGGAATGTCTCCTGAATGCAACTAGTTGATCTCTGTGAATCTCAAAAAAATATTCATCAAAGGTGGTAGATAACAATGTGATACTACAGATTTTGTACTCAAAGCCCGATCTTTTCTAACTCTTAAGATGTCTTGATAATTAAGATATGGAATATCAATATTCCAAAGTGACATTTAGAGAAATTATATACTTCCTTCTTAAGATAAAGCTAAAAACCTGCTTATGAAACATAGGAAATCTGTCCAAACATGCTATCTTGGCTTTCTTATTTGTGATCCCATCACAATTTCTTTTTACTGTTGAGAAGATTTACAGGCAAACATATGGGCTATATGGTATTTTAATGCATTTTTCTGCCTAATATCTTAAGTGTGATATTAACATAATTTCTGAGAAGATGTATAATCTTCATGATAAAATTATATGGATTATGCAAGGGACTTTATGGGAACATTCTTTTGATGTTGTAAAACTGTAACTCTTAAACACAAACTATGCAGTACAGAACCCTGAAAGATCGAATAAGCACATGATGAAATATACAAAACATCTGCTACAACTTCTGGATTAGATGCGGACTAGTAACATTATATGTATGGATTTTCATTTCCTAGTAGACCTTTGAAAAGAAAAAGAAACTCAACCCACTGTTCAGCTCCTCATTTACCTCTCTCCCTCCACTCTCCCAATTTAGAAATGTTCATGCATTTTGAGGACAAATTCAGGAGTTGGAAGAAAATAAGAGGAAATCATGGAGAGTAAGAGACCTTCCAAAGTGGTAAACCCAGGCAAAAAATGAGGTATCTGAAACTGAGAGGCTTTGATTGTCTAGTATAAATTTGGACCTACTAACTGCAATAAGATCTCACAATAGTGTCTGGTAGGTAACTCAGAAAGCATTAGCAAGGTAACTGGAATTCATGACTAATCTGTGAGAAAGAATTTACCCTGTTAAACAGGATTACTTTTATACACATAACCAAAATCAAGAGTGAGTGAAAATACTGAAAGTTGGAACTATGCTTGAAATCTCTATTGATTCTTTTCTGGGTGAAGTTACCAAATGACAAGTATTTTGTTATTTCAGTGACAGCCTGACTGGATTCCACTTTGGGCAGTAGTTACACAGCAAGATGACTCTTCTATAATTTGACTTTGGTATTTTGGTGTCTCGAGTGACTATCAAGAGAGGCTAAAAGTTTAGTCTAATAAAAATCTTCTTTCCTCTTACACAACTTTCCACCTTCATCTGATACTTTGAGCAGGTTACCTAACCTCTTTATCTTGGTTTCCACACTGATGCAATGGGCACAATAACAGCACTTCCCTCATGAAGTTATTGTGAGGGTGGAACAAGCTTGGAACATGCCTGGCCCTGAGTGAATGCTCCACAAACACGGTGATCCCTGTTTTCCTCTGCTCCTAATAGGGACAGTGATCTATCTGGATGCTATACCACTTTCAACATCACTTTGATGGCCTTGAAGTCATGAAAAGTGCCTGTCTCTGCCCCTGTCTTGGGCTTCTGAAAGTCAATGATTGTTTCTTATTTGTCTTTGCAACCTCTCTCTTTAGAACTGTGACTTGCTCATAGAAGTTCAATAAAAAAATATTCGTTATCACCTTCTCATAAATGTCTATCGACAGATGACTGGATGAAGAAAATGTGGTATATATGCACAATGGAATAATACTCAGCCACAAAATAGAATGAAATCTGCTATTCAGAGCAACATGGATGAACTTGGAGAAAATTATGTTAAGTGAAATAAGCCAGGCAGGGAAAGAGAAATACCACATGTCCTCACACTCATAATTGGGAGCTAAAAAAGAAACAGAAAAAAGAAACAACAAACACATTGAACTTTCAGAAGGAGAGAACAGAACTGTGGTTATTGGGGAAGGAGGGGTGTTGGGAGAAATTGGTTAGCAGACACAAAGAATTACCTTTTGTAATGATGAATATGCCAACAATCCTGATTTGATCATCACATACTGTACACAAATACTGACAGCCAATTCTGTACACAAATATGTATAATCAATTATGTTTCAATAAAAATAATTCATATTTTACATTGACAGTACATTCCCTCCTACTTACTCCAATATTGCTTTCTTCTTGCATACTGCCCTTAAATGTTAAGTATGCCTATTTTAGATTTATGTGACCTATTTTTATTCTTGAACAAATACCAAGGTTGTCCAATTATTTCCTAACTGACCTAAAATTAGGAATAGTCTACTTTTAAAATGCAACGGTATTTCAAAAAGTTCATTAAAAGATAATATGAATCTTTCCATGAACTCTTTGAAGTACTCTAATACGAAAGAATGGAACTGATTCCAAGAATGCCTCAACTTTCAAACTATGTCATCACAGCTTTGGATGTCAAAGTAAAAACCATATTTCTCAAGACTGAAAAAAGCAATATTCCCTTTGAAGATGGGTGGTGACTTACTCTTTTAGTCAGCTGAGTATCCATCATGAAATTGTGCACATGTTTTTCTGCTTTGGTAAGTTCTAGCTTCCTTGCCACTACAGCTACCACCAGGGCTGTGCAACCAGCACCCTGAAAAGGAGAGAAGAGAACCCCAAAGAGTTACTACTTTCTTTCTTAGCCACATTAGATAATGTTTTGCACCAAATGCATAAATTTCTCAAGACAAAAAGTTGTAGTATTCAGTGTCTTCAATACTATTACAGAAAATAAATGTCAAGTAATATACCTTTAAATTGGGATTATAAAACAATTCATATATTTTAAGAACTATAGCATGATATTTGAATAAAACACATTTCTATGATAAGAAATAAATTGCAAAAAAGTAACAGTGTATTTTCAGAGAGTTCTTAAAAAACAAAGCAAATCATTTATATGCCTATAATTGTAATAGGAACAAATAAGAAATGAACAAATTAGCATAAATGAATGGAATACAAATAAGAATTTTTCTCTAAAGAATAACACTCCATAATCTCCCAAGGTGAAACCAGCAGGCCTTCAGGCCAATCAACTGTAATGTACCAGGAATGAAAGAGATGAATTATCTCAGCATACACACAACCTGACTGTTCCACGTATATAACAGAAAGGATCACAGGAGGAGCACAGTGATGTGAATCTGGACAACAGAGATACATGATGTGCTGAAGGTAAGGAATAACTATTCTACTATTTTAGAGGTTTACTAGTACAAGGAAAGGCCTGGGTCACTTCCTTTTCCAATTATATGCCATTGTGTTGATCTCTTGGAAAAAGAAGTGTAACACTGATATCCCAAAGATTACAGTCCTCCCCCTCTTTGATCAAGGTGTACTTGTTCCAAGTTGTAAGATGTGGGCGTCTTCTTTGCTGAAAGACCAGTGACTACATACATGGGTTGGAGGCCTGTAACTTAAAGCATATCCATAAATATAAAATTTTATTCCTAAAATCTTTAAAGATACAATATAATGTTTAAAAAGGCAAGTTAGAAAATGGTATACACAATATGCACCCTATTTTATTTTTTAAAAAGAATTCACATTAGAGAAGGAAAAAAAAAACTGGGCAGAAATAAGCTCAACTGTGAAAAGAGGTCATCTCTGTAGTTGGAATATTGGTGATTCATTATAGAATCATTTTTACGTTTATTTGAATTAATAGTGTGACTTAGCAATTCAGTAATAGACCAAAGAGTAATTTTGGGGGCTTACTGAATGAGTTGGTGCAACAAATCTGGGAGGAGGGACAAGAGTAAGGAGAAAAGGGGAAAACAAATACACTGTCTTGCCACAGCCTGATAATTATAATCATGAGACACGGCCTTAATGATGAGCTGATATTGTTTAAATATATTTCCAGAGGGTTTGAATATCCTCCTCCATCTAATTCTAGGAAGAAATCAGTATCCTCAGAAATGGAGTTCTACTAATTATATGATCAGAGAAAGAGACTAGAAGGTATTTAAACATTATCTGGTTTAACCCTCTGATTTTAGAGATGAGACAGCTAAAGCAGAGTTATTTTTCAGTTATGAACCTTATTTAACACTGATATATTTCCTACCCTTTACTTCATTTTATAATACCTACATCTGTATTTAGGGTCACATGTGTTCTTATTTGTAGTCATTTTCATATCCATGATGCATTATGTAGCACTGTATTTTAAAACAAATCAAATTCAAATTCATCTTATTTTATATGATAAACTCTTAAAGTGTGAATGTATAAAAATTGAGCAATATGGTTAATTAACTAAATAAGTCAACATTGTTCCTATTTTATAACTGGTGCAACTTATAAATCAGTAGTCCTCAACCTTGACTGTGACCTAGAATCACTTGAAGAATTTGTAAAATAAACAAAAGTCCCAATGCTGAGACCAACCTAGTAATTCCTAATATCAAGAGATAAAGCCCAGGTGTCTGATTTTTTTTTAAAGCTGTCCAGGTGACTCCATCTTAGAGTTTCTTCTTTAGATGAAGAAGGCTATGGGGAGATTATGGCAAATGTCATAAACTACTTTGTATCAGAACAAGAGTTACGGTTCTCATCAGAGTCATCTCACTTACTTATGAAGACCTTTATGAAATAATAAACAAGGAACATAGAAACAGTGGGGGGTGAGAGTTATCCTGATACTTTGTGCCATGTGCAGACAATGAAAGCAAGGTGACTTTAGAGCTAGATGCCAATGAAGTAAAAGAACAGCCTTTGGAAGCATCTATACCCATTTTGTTGACTTTCAAACATCTACTACTCTACTACAAAACCTAAATAGTTACAGCAGACCGATGAGGGGCAGACAGAATCAGTGGCCACCCACAATAGCCATCTGAACCTCCCCACTGTAAGGGACAGCATTTGCTCGACAAATGCAGGATCACCTGTTGCAGGTATGCTCCCAGCTACTCCTCAGTCAGTGAATCCTCTGAGATTCAGGGTAGCAAAGGTTCTTTAATAGGCAGAGAATGTAAAAATCTGAGGGGCTCCTAACTGCTAGAAAGAGAGCTATGAGAGAGCGGTTGGCAGAAGAAGTTGAATATTGTTCTCCCCCGGCAGGTGGCCACTGCTGAGATCCTCTGGAAAGAAATCAAAATCCTAACAGGAGTGGAAAATCACTGGTATCAAGAGCCTTTGGAAGTTGGTTTTTATCTGTGTTTATTCTTGGGCTCTATTCTTTGTGTTGCTGGTCCATTTCTCACTGAGTATTCTCTCACTCACCAAGGATGTGTGTACTAAAGTGAGTACTTTTGTTGAAAATTGAGAGCAAGTGAATCTGACAATTTAGTGATGATGGAAACTATCACCTATATACCTTACTCCATTATCCTAACTGTACCCCTTTAAGTTGTACCTCCAGAGCCACTTAGAAACCTCCTTTTGTTCAAATACAAAGCCCTTAACTCCTTACATTTGTCTTATTTTAATTAAGGAATCCATAAACTTATTCCTCCCCAAGTTCTTAACAAAACATAAGAAAATTTGATATGATATAGAATCACGATACCAAAAGGTAAATTTTATTTTTTAGAATTATGCAAAATGAAGCTGGCTCACTTCCGAAAGCTTTCTAGGTTCAAGGTAAATTCCTGCCAATACATCAGTGGTTATAGTAATTTAAGTAATGGCAAAATATTATTGTCCACTCAGTGTCTATTTCCAGGACCATTCTGTTTCCTAAAGTGGATAAGAATGAAAGTAAGTATACTTTTACAACATTTTCTCCAAAGCTTGTCACCACCACGATCCATATGGAAACAGTTGGGATTAACATATGCTACTCTCTGAAATTAAGATCCCTGTATGCCTTTAACATGATGAGTCATACTCCCCTCACCAAAGTCAGAAAATTTTTCTTCCATTTCATTTATGTTCTTAGGGAAAAATCTAAGCAGATCACTAACCTGCCACTTCAAGATGTTTTGACACCTAAAAACAAAGCAAGAAAATGCAATGTGTTTATGAGGCCAAAAGCAAGGTTTAGGTCTCCCTTGGCTGATTTACCACGAGAGAAAAATGAATTGAAGAGGAAGGGGGAGAGGTAGCAAGACCCTGCCTTAGAAAAGATGAAGTAATGACAAGCATCGTTAAAGCACAGTACCCTAAACCAGATCAGACTGAAAAAATGACAACCAGACAGCATAAACTATAGTTAAATCCCAACACCTGGAGAGTCTCAGCAGAAGCCAAATTAAAACGTAGTGCTTTTCTCCACTGTATCCTTCTCCATTATAGCACAGAAATTGTGAGCTATGTGGATCACTAGAATGTAAAAGAAGTTCAGGTAGCCCAATTTCCCAAGACCATTTATCACGTTATGTTTGAAAACTTCAAAGGAGTGACATTTTTTACTGTAAATCACCTGGTTATGTTGATCCTGCAAGTACATCCAAGAATCATTTTGAAAGCCCACTTTGGAAGCTTTAATAACTTAAGGATATAAGCCTATGGAAAAGGGAAATTCCTTCAATAGCACACTGGGGAAAGGCTTTCTTTCCTTACTGAAAAAGGCAACTTCCAAAGATTCAACATAACAATGAAATCTATAATTTTCTTTTTGGAAATTCCAGAATCCTCAGCACCATGGAAAATGGCTCTCATAAAATCCACTAATGTTCAAACTAATCCAGTGTTAAATTATCCTCCTGTAGGTTTTATAATAGCTCCTAAAAGTTCAAACTTCAATTTGATAGCCAATTTATTAAATAGACTATTTGTTAGACTGTAATTAAAATTTATTAGAATATAGTTAATTAGGAAAAAAATGCTTTTTACTTAAAAATTAATAAAACAGCTTTAAGATTAACTTTCACTTAAAAATATCAGCTTGTCCTCCCAAAGGAATGAATATCTGAAAACATCACCTATTATTCTGTCCCTGGGGATGACTGACTCAATATCCTAGAACCATAAATCAATTTTTACTGCACTTGTCTGCATAAATAATTATTCTTTCATAAAAATATGTAAAAAATCAATTCTAGAAAATAAAATTCTATAAAACATTCAGCTTTAATATTATATCCCGTTGGAGTTTTGCAGGGTTTTCTCAGGTTATGAAAATAAATAGCATTCAAGGAAGTTTTGAAGACAAATTCCCTCTAATGAAAATGCCGTACCTCTGAGTTTCTTCAAATACAAGCTGATATTTGCTGCTGGAGGGTAGGGGTCAATTTCATATGGCCTCATCCTAAGGAAGAGGGGAGGAAGGGTGTCGTGTTTGAGTTCAGTGATGAAGCCTGGGCCTGGGAAACCCAAGTCTCCTTTATAGTGATTTGCTTGTTCAACTCATTCTTGTACTCTGGGGGTTGGAAAGAAGTCAGTACTGCAGAAGGCTGGTCATCAACAATGAGTTTTCTCTGAGTTTAAAGCTCCTTATCAGCCACAGTGCCAGTGTGAATGCCCATACCCTAGAGATAGGAAGGGCAGCTCTGTCAACTAAAAGTGCTGAGAGTTTAGAAAAATTACATGGAATTGTGGAGGGAATGACCTAAGTGCTAGGTCACAGCAACTTTCAGCTATATTTGCCTGTACCTGGAAGAAAGCAGGTGTCATATTTCTGATGAAATTTTCTTAGGGAGAAGTGAAGGTCCGTGCAGGGCATTGGTGGGGAATTTAGCCTTATGACTGAAAAGGCCCATCATCTCCTCCTGCTGCTCTGCACAAAATAGAAACTATTGTAAGAATTTAAAGACACACTCCTCACTGGGCCTTTATTTGATGAGATTCAATGAACACACCAAAAAGAACCAAAAAGCAAACAAACCAAAAGTAAAAACCTCTTCAAAATTATGATTTGATATTAAACACCTTATATTAAGTGATACAAGATATTAAAAGAAAAAGACTCCAGAGTGTTGTTTTGCCCATTCACATATGTGCAACACCAAGGAAAGGCTTCAGACTAGTTTCTCAGGATTTCTATGTCCACTGGCAGAGGATGCAAAAAAATCCTCAAATGGAAAGAGAGAAAGTAGCAGGAATATAATCAGATCTTAGGTTTGGCCCTCTTTAATACCTGTCATTTCTCTTTATTAGCACAGCTAATTCACTGCTGTGCTTTGGAACATCCTCTGACTGAGTTAGCGGTGTAGTGTTAAGTACCCTTCAGGATAAAAACTATGTAACTGACAACTGACTGGGTTGCTATGTGATGTTTAGTTAAGACTCCTCAACCCAGGGCAAATTTGATGCTGACATGATTGTTATCAAATGTTCTTATCTTAAGGAAAAGGCAAGGTGGTGTAAAGGCTTCTGTCCTAGATTGACCTTTTTTGTTGGTTTTTCCCTGAGTAAAATTTTAAAAATTAGTGTGGTGATTTTAAACTGTTAGGAACTGGGAAATCTTTATGCATTGCTTTTGTTTATAAAAATCACTACTCAGTCAGGAAAAGGCCTAAATCACAAGTATCTGAAGTGACATCACTTTTGCTGAGGGATCCATGCTAGACTTTGTCAAAGTCCAGGGGTTTATAGATCATTATTAGGAAACCACTTATTAGATAATAACCTGGGTCCATAGGAATGAACAAATATTACTCTATATTTAAAGATAATTATGCCAAAAAACTCAGGCATCCATTCTGTAAATAGTCAAAGGGCCAACAAGCATTGTGATAATTTTACAGAAACAGAAAAGCAAAAATTACAAATGAATGACCTTCGTTTTAGTATAAGACAAGAGATACCCTTACCAATGAGGCTATATTCCACTCTTGAAACAATCATTTATACTCATAGGTAAAGGAAAATTCATAGCTTTCAGGATGTGTTATGTCTGTATGTATAGATATAAAATGATAGGATAACTTTTTAAATGCTAAGTAAAACAATTGTTTATTGTAAAATTGGTGACATTGAAAAACCAGCTGGTGCTGACAAAAAGCTAAGACTCTATGATCTAACAATGTTGTTTGCCTACCACCTTCAACCGAAAGAATGAAGCCATTTAGAATTTATCCCAATGGTTATCATGACATCTACAATAGTAAATCCTCAGGTCCTTAGTACTTCCTCAAGTAGAGGAAGGGTAGAAGAATAAGGAGAAAATAAGTAATTATAATTTTAATGGCTTTCTCTTGAAGGGTAATGAGTGACTTTTTTATATTAGGCGATCCCATGATCTCATGTTTTAAAAATAATATCCAGGGGAGAAGAGATTTTTGTCTCAAGCTCTAATTCCTAAGGAGGTCCTGGTAGGAGAGAAATTTCCACTTGACTTGTTTGATCCATCACATTGGAATTCTTGTTAAAGCATTTCAGTATCTAAGATTCCCCTATTTTAGTAGTTCCATAATGATGTATGTATAACATTGTAAACACAACCTAAGCATTACAAGAAAAGCTGTGCATGACTGTCTTGGATTCACAATTTACATTTCAGGCAAGGAGAGGCTATTTTTTGATAATGCCATTTGTTTCTTTCTTAGAAATATTATATAAAACCATCTCTCCTCATGGTTTAACAATATATTTCTGCCCAGAGAGCACTGCAGATTAATCTTAATCTAATGTCCTTGGCTCCCAAAAATATGACTCATGAGATAAATTTAGCCATTTAAAATATTTTAAATTACAGCTTAATTTAGAGTTTTGGTCAATGAAATATGAACATCTAAGATGATGGCATGAAATAATTCATCAGTTTCAATTAGCTTTATGAAAAAAACAAGCAGTGCTAATTTTCTTATGTGTATATTTTTACATGGGAAATCTTTATACGTGTTAGCATTTAGGTCAAGTCTATTTACTCCAAAATGAAAACAAAAATACAAATTCCATAAAAATTTCTTAAACACAAGAACAAGAAAATTCAAATATAAAAGAGCACAAAGAAACAATACTTAAGAGATAATACACAAGATGATTCAGAGATGCTCTGTGCTGTCTCAGGAGTATTGTAAATTTTATTTCTTTTTCACAATTTATTAAAGGCCAGAGCCAGGGAAGGGGAGAGAGCCAGACGGAGACAGAGAGATGACTCATGGGAAATTCGACAACGTGCATTTTACTTAACGTAAGCTGCAAAAGTCCAAGGGAGAATAGGCAAATAAACACCTGAAATAAAAACAAGTTGTTTCTGGCTTAGATAACCCAGTAGTGACAAACTGGCATTGAAACTTCCTAAAATCAAGAGAAAACAAAAGCAAACACAGTTTGTCTAACAAAACAAACACATTTCATCTTAAGGAGATAACCTTTTATTGTACTAAGAAAAGAAATATCTTCTTTTAGAAATCTATATTGTCAGCCAAACTTTCTCCATGCTAACATCTAGGTAACTGCCATCTGTATTCTCTTGATCACTATGGAATTTACATGAGATATCAACCCCCAGAAGATTGCCCTGTAGCCTGACTCCATGGCAATGTGCGTGGCCTGGGGATAGAGACAATCCAACTCTACATAGAAGTTCAAGTAGGTTACTCAAAGATTAGTGAATTTCTCTGTATGCAAGTAAACTGTTTTGACCAGGTCAATTAAGAAGTCAGTCAGTTTCTTTTGAGGGAGAGGGAATAGAGCTCCTCAGCCTAAGAGTGAAGGGGCTGTTTTACCATGAGCTAAGAGGGCAGGAACCAAGTCACTGTCATTTCATTACATATAACACTTTTGTGTCCATATATATTAAAAGATACTTATAACTTCTATTTTTGAAAACAAACTAAGATCAATAGGCAAACCTAAGCAAGGAAGCAGTTCAAGCAAGTAAATAAAAGATGTATACTGTCAGATGAGACTTCAAAGTGGTCCTTGAGATATTAGGGACAAAGAAATATCAAGGAAAGATAAATGTACCCCAAGATCCAGGCAAGGTTAAGCTCAAATTTGGCTCTGATCCCACTGAGAATGAGCCTATTGGCACAAACCCTGAGACACACCTGATTCAAGAATAAAAAGAGGTACATCTTGCCAAAAAGGAACATTAAGAAAGTTGTTTTTAAGAAGCACAAGGGGAAAGACTCTTCAATTACCAGTTCTGTTTTTAATAGCATAATTCATGTCCCTGTGGGCTTGTTATGGGGCCTTCCAAAAATACATCTTTGCAAATTTTATTTCCCAAAGCACTATATAATAAAATGCTATCATTTGAGGAAAGAAGAGAAAGTGATCCAATAGTAAACATATAATAGAGCATACCAAGTATTAAAAACATCAAATTTCAATATAATTCACAAAACTGTATTTTTCTTTTGCAAGCAAACGGTGTTAAATTATGCCCTCAAATTATATTATCCTCAGTTGAGACTTGATATGGTCATCTTATTACTACTGATGACCTTGAGATTGGCCCTGGATTTTCACAGCTAGCTTCCTTATCCCAGTTCAATACTACCAAGTGAGAAGAATGTTCCCACCCTATCTATGCCGTGTGCACTCTGCAATGGCCACCACTCAAAGGCTTTCACATGGCCAGCCTGTGCTCTCTCCTGCCAACCTGTGGGTGGACACGGTAGAGTTGTTGAGCAGGGGTGCCTAATTTTAGAAACCAAGGAGCTAAAAGTATTGGTTCACATCCTTATGCAGGCAGAAACCAAACAAACACCAAGGTAACTCTCTTTGCTATAACCACACTATAAACAGCAAATAAGGAATGAAGAGAAACCCAGGTCATGAAATGGTGCATCATCAATTTGAAGCCACCTCTGGCATGAATATTTAAAAGTTTACCCCACATGATCATCATAAATTGCTAGCCTCCCATTTCCCATATAGTATCTAAAACAAATGGAGCAAACAGTCCTGGCTAAATCATAGTGTGTGAGAGGCAAAGAATGTGCCTGAGCTTGTTAGGCGTCCTGGAAGAACAGTGGCATGTCACCATCGATGGCATGCCGTTCTCAAATGTTCCACAGGACCTGGCCTCCTGTCCCTGCCTCATGCCATGCCACTTTCTTCCTCTGCTCTGTGCACACCTGGTCCAGTGACATGGCTGAAATCCTTCAAATAAACCATTTCCTATTCCTGGAATGCTCCCCCCTCACCCCCCACACAGCTTAAAAGTCAATTTTCCAGTGATTATTTCCCTGAGTAGATCCAATCCCTTTCCCCCTGTCTCCAAAACAAGTCAGAAGCTTTACATCTTCTTCCTATACTTGTCACAAATGTAACTAACAATTATTTGTTAGTTATTTTTTAAATGTAGGTCCTTCCCCTGTAAGTTCCATGGATGCAGGACAGGGACAGTTTCTGTCTTCTTTTGCTGTTCCCAGTACCAAGGCCAGTGCCTGGCACTGCACGAATATTTGTAAAGGAATAAATAATAAATATCATAATATAATTAATATAACACAATGTAATTCTTCAACCCTTCAACACATTTCAAAATAGTTATTATGGTCCACATCTTACAGATGAGAAAAGTAAGTGTCAGAGAATTTCACTCAAGTTCACACAGCTGGTAGAAAATGGAAGAACCCAGACCTAAGGAACTTCCTGATGCTAAAACCAAAGTTTTAAGATCAAATCAGTTTATCACATCAGTGCGTGGCCCTCAAAGAGCAATCTAGCAGCTCCCTGTCTTCAAGGGAACTTGATGATGAGAAAAATTAAGGCTAGAACTGTTCATGTTCTCTCCCGACACAAACTGACTTATTTATACTGATTTCCTGCAGCTGGGAAAATGAGTTGCTTACAATGACCATGGCACATGGAAAGAATTGTTCAAGTGCCTTCTTGAGCATAAATAAAACAGATGTGAAGTAAAAAGACACTTACCATAATTCCAGTAAGCAAACAGACTCCTTTCCCACAGTATGTGTTAGGTACCATGTCACCATAACCAATGGAGAGAAAAGTTATTGATATCAACCACATTGCTCCGAGGAAGTTGCTAGTAACATCCTGTTGATCATGGTACCTGAAAAATAGCAAACAAAGGCAGTCCTTTATAATTAATCTACAGCATGACAGCTAAGAAGAGTCTGATTCAATGCGGTGAATTCACTGTATCTTCTATAAACTTCTCTACTTGGAAGTTTTCAAAGACGGTGATTATAAATAAAATTAAGATTCCACCTAAGCAATCTGAAAGACAACAGGTAGTACCTCAACTTTAAAGATAATCTGAAAGAGACACTGTAAAATATGAAAACTGATTTTTCTCCAGGGTGAGATGATACACGCACATTTATCTCTGTAGATGCCTCTGGCCCCTGCCCTGCCTTGTCATTCCTTGATGCCTAATTGATACACCAGGCTTATGAGACAATATGCAGGTGCCCAGTCTCATTCCACACCTTTGTAGCAAAGGGAACAGCAAAGGAAAGGTCCTTTGCTACCTTTATTTACCTAATATGTGTTAACTCATCATCCTCAAAATAAATTCAGGTGGGAACCTCTTCTGTCTGCTCTTCTCTGCCTTTCCCCTCTACTCCCTCAGTACCTTGTGTGTCTATCACAGGACTAGATTGTGACGGTCCTTCTAACTGGAGGTCCTTCACTAGCCATCCTCCCTGAAGACAGAAACTGTGTCTCTGATCACCGAGTCCCTGCCCAGAACCAGAGCTTAATAGAAACTGCTGTCTTACCAGTTGCACACAAAGAACTTGTAGGCAAAAATACGGAGAGGGGTGAAATTTATGCTGATTATTCTTTGAGGTGTCAAGTTTTTCTGGTGAGAAAGAAAGGTGTTATATCAGAAATAGATATCCTATGATATTTTTCTTGAATTATCAGTATTAAACAGTAACCCTGTGCCCCTGGTGTGGACACTGCTATCCACCATCTATGCATACAACAGTAAAGAAGAGAGAGGCTAAGAAAAGCTGTTTCCTGCTACTTTGGATTAGGGAAAGAGAAGCTCCTGGAAAGGAGTGAGGGTGATCAATGTGTCTCCTGGAAAAAAAAGGAAAGGGTGTGTGAACAGGCAGCCAGCCCCTGCTGGGGAACATCCTGCGGGTCTCTAGTGGCAGGAGGGCAGAAACCTCCACTGTTCCATGCCCAGGAACAGCCCCATGAACAAGCTGTGGAGTCCCCTCTTCCCCGAATGTCTGGGTAGAGAGGCTGTCATTGTCAAAAGGCAGGCCAAGATGTATATTTGTAGCATTCCAAAAAGACAGGTGGGTTCACTTTCCTTGAGAATCTGTTACATAATGTGCACACAGAAGCAGGCTGGTGTTATTAGTGCTATGCTCAGCTATAACAGAAGATAAGCAGGTTTCTGTGGACAGCTCTGGGAACCTGCTATGCACATGTAATGGAGCTTAGATGGGAGAATGTGGCTTTCACTTCAAAACAGGACCCTTAGAAGTAAGCTTTACATTATAATCCACTCATGATATGGGGGGCTCCCTAGTAAGTATTCCTTACCAAGCTATATATAGGAGAGGGGAGGCAAAAGAGTTCATTTTCTATTCAATTTTTAATTGTAAGATAAAGTTTCATCTTAACAAAGCATGATTTACACACAGATCTGACACACTTAAGAGTTAATGGCTCTAGTTGCCTGATGTATATATACATCTATATCAAATTTATTGAGCACTCAGTATGTGCTTAGCCCTTGACTTGTGTTTTCTCATTTAACATGTAATGGTTTTGTTTTTTGTTTTGTTTTTAAAGATGACTGGTAAGGGGATTTTAACCCCTGACTTGGTGTTGTCAGCACCACGCTCACCCAGTGAGCCAACCGGCCATCCCTATATGGGATCCGAACCCGTGGCCTTGGTGTTATCAGCACCGCACTCTCCCGAGTGAGCCACGGGCCGGCCCCCTAACATGTAATGTTTTAATACACAGACAATCTTTGGCTGAAGCAGTTATATTCTTCACTCTCTCTGTATCAGCAAAGCATCCTTAAACACTTAGTTTCTAGACACTTAGAAAATGTGCCTGAAATGCGCAATGAAAAATATTTCCTGGAACATTTAGGCAAGCTAACTCTTCAGTTGCTTACCTTTAATAAATATTAAAGGTAATAAACAAGTTTTAAATATATAAATAAATTGCTCCCATTCTCGTGTGACTCTTAGCCAAACACTCTCAAGCATTATGGCATTACATCGTTCAGTCAATATTTATGATACGCTATGCATGTTACACTGCATCAGAGATTGTAATTCTGTAATTCTGTAAGAAGGGCCCTAATTAGAAAAAGATATCTTCCTAGAAGTTAGTATTTTAGGGCTTATAATTCAATGGTAAATTATCCTATTTGCTTATGAAATAATAGATCTGCCTGAAAACCAGCTCAGAATGGAAAAAATAACATCTTATACTAATGTTTATGTTACATTCAGACATACTTAGTTGTGAATAGTCAAGATGAGGTAATTAAGGACCAAATTAGATACTATTAGACTAATCACCTGACTTCTTTCTTGGCAACTCAAGAAACAAATATTAGACTTACGACCAGGATGACATTATCACTTCGAACACCCCCAGGCTTTGAAGCTATGCCAGATCCACACCATTGTGAATGATTAATATGCACAATTTAAGGTTAAAAAAATTTAAAAACATTTCTTATAGTACAAGTTCATTTCATAGGCTTACTCAAACAGTTCCAACCTTCTCCACTAGGAGAGTTGTTCTGATAGAGACATGAAGAAATGACTCACCTGGTAAATTTCAAGGTTTGATCAATATGAATGATGGCTTAGTCAAAAATACATTAAATAAGATTAAAATTAGGGCAAAGACGCCTGATGATCTCAAGCTTTGACAATAAAGATTTTGGGGTTTTGGCAGAGGACTACTTGAAGTGTTTTACATGGACTTAAAAGACTGAAATCAGCTTTAAGTTTTTAAAAAAGCAAAATATTCCTTTTCTTAGTTTCCATTCCTTATTCATTTCTTCATTCATTGCTGACTTTGAGTCTAGCACTGTTTCTTAGATCACAATTACAGCTTTCTGTAAAATTTGTTAAAGTTCACAGGGGTTATCTTTCTAAGAGAATCATTGAATTCCTCCTCCTGATGAGGCAGCCTCCACCCAGCACTCCCCCCACCTCTGAGCATCCTCCGCACTAATGGCTGTCCTCTTCCACAGCTCTTCTTTCTGCAGATGTATTTCCTTCTGTCTGCAAACAACTTCTCCCATCTTTCCAGCTCTGATTTGTACTTTGAGAATGTGTTTTTGGGTTCCCTCCTCCAAACTGTATATAGCTTTTGGTTAGCATGGTATTCTAGGTTGGTCCTTTCTCTGTATCCCCAAAGCATCATGTAGATATCTCCATTAGATAAATGTTAGCCTGGGTCATAGACATGTAATGTATTATCTGCTCATCTAACATACCCTTAGAATCATAATTATGAGGAATTTGAAGACAAAGACTATTTATTCCTTATTCATTGTATCATCACATAGTACTTTGAAAAATATTGCAGGTAGCAGGTGTTTACTGAATTAATTACTGTGACAATATAAAATGTGTCCTAACTTGACTTGCCCTAGGCCACATGCCAGGTTTTCAATATTAAATATGTAGAGATACAAAAAGGGGACAGCAATGATTCTTGCTCATTGTCAACGTGAATCAGATCTGTCATGTTATGTTCCAAGATCTGTGTGCAACTAAGGTATTTTACACCTGTAAAAAATAATTCAATAGTACAGGTTAACAGCTGACAACTATGTTCACTAATTCTTCATTATTAAACTTACTATTAATACTAGAAATAAAAAAATATCTCAAATGTCAGCTCTGATCTCAAATGTCAGCCTTAGTTATACAGTAAAAAGTATTACAGAGATTTAAATCCATGTGATCAATGGACCATCAGTTCTCTTCTCTTCAATCCACCTCTTTCTCCTGAAATACCACTAAAATGACAGTAAGACTGTATACACACACACACACACACACACACACACACAAATATATATGTAAAAAAATGTATAAACCCACAAGATCAAAAGAAAAGAAAAGGAGACATCAGAGAACAAGAAATAACTCTTATATTAATAAACACACATCTTGCTTTCAGCTGAGATGGAACAGCAGGGGACTGGATTTATACTTTCTCCTGAAACAACTAGAAAAACAAATAAAATATTGAAACAATGGTTAAGAAGACAAAAGAAATTTCTGCGAGATGGTAAACAACTAAGATGACCCATACAGTTGCCGCAGTTTTAATGCCTAAACAGAATCTCCAGGACACAACTCAGGGAAAGAAATCAGGCAGAGCCCAGAGGTCTCCCTGTGTTGAAGAACAGGGCTGGGAATCCAAGGAGACCTAGAACTCAGAGGACTGAAAACCAGAGAGGAGAGATCTTCACAGAGAGAGATCCTGAGATCTGCAAAGGGGTCTCCTTGATTATTCAGCTGAGTACTGATAGGTACTTGCTGATAAAACTACTGAAGGCCAGAGAAGTGCAAGTGCTATATGTAAAGAGATACAGCATCACTTGAAGATAGACTGTAGTAAATGGTATAACAGCAGATGAAGGTAAGACTGCTAACTTAACTATAGTATACCTAAGTGCATGCTATAAACCCTAAAGGAACCATGAAAATAGCACATCAAAGAATAACAACTGATGACCCAGTAAAGGATATAAGATTGAATAAGTTATAATAATAAGTAACCCAAAAGGAGGCAGAAATAAAATGAAAAAGCAACAAAGAACAGATGGGATAAATAGAAAATAGCAAGAGGACAGATTTACACAAGCATTAAATGTAAATAGCCTAGGTATCCTCAATTAAAAGGCACAGATTTTCATTAAACTCATGAAAATTTCATAACTTGGAGAAATCAGGTGTCACACAAT
>NW_007730051.1:33042-33973 GCF_000696425.1 Galeopterus variegatus
GGTGAGTTTCACCAGAGAGTGAGCCTTGTCCTCATACAGAGCTTCCAATGGGCTTCCAATTCTCACTCCCGAATATAAAAGAATGGCAAATGATCGGCACACATTTGAAGAGTATGCTTTCTGTAGAAAAGATAGAGACAAAAAAAAAGAAAGAAAGAAAGAAAGGAGAAAGTTAGAAAGGAAAGATAAAGGCAGGGTGATGGGGAAGGGGAAGATGGGACGGGTCTCCTGAACTCTGAATCATACCATGAAAGATCTAAAGGAAAACACTGCATCCATAAAACAGGAAGAATTAAAAAAAGGGACTAAAATTCTAAATACAGTATACAAATAACCATAATTCAATTAGAATATAAGTTGACAGAAATCTCCCAGAAAGGAGAATGAGATAAAAAGAAAAGGAAAAAAGGAGAACAGAAAAGGAGAGAACAGTAGGACCCTCTATGTTGATTCTCAGAAAATCAACCAGGGGCTCCAACAACTGCCTTCCCAAAGGAGAACACAGAAAATGAAAGGAAAGAAATGAAAATGGTCTTTTATTCTTCTGACAGGAAAACCGGAAAGCAGGCATCCATCTGTAAAGGGAAGATTCTATGGCGATTCCACATACAGAATAAGAAAAGACCTGCTTGGAGGGAGATCACTGGTTCAAAGAGGGGAAAAACAGACCATAATTAAACACTAAAAATGGCTGCCTCTAACATTGTTTGTTTTAACTAGTGTATGTTGGGGGAAGGAGGGAGGCAATCTATTTCTCCTGGCTTTTTAGAAGGGAAGGATGGAGAATCTGGGAGGAAGAACTGAACAGGTGTATAGCTCAGGCTCTTTCTCTGCTTGGCTTGCCCACAAGAGCAGGTGTATTTGATTTGCTATGTGACAAGCTTACCTGGAACAGGAGGTTACTCCCCCAGGGTATAAGGGTGCACCTATG
>NW_007730051.1:35030-36521 GCF_000696425.1 Galeopterus variegatus
TATGTGACAAGCTTACCTGGAACAGGAGGTTACTCCCCCAGGGTATAAGGGTGCACCTATGACTCCATCTATTTTAGTGGTGAATCATCAGAACATCAGGCAGCCCATTTGGCTATAGGGCAAATGGTGGTGTCCAAATCTGCTTAATCAGTAACAAAGCTGGTATTTCCATGTCTACTAGTTGCAGACCCAGAGAGGTGAGAAGTTATGATAAATGATCTCCTTCCAAACTGCAATTGTGTGGAAATAGTTTTGATTTAAAGTAAAAGCACATAAAATAAGTGATTCCGTTAATTGAAACATATAAGCATAAAAAGAAGTCCAAAGAAGGCACATATCCAGGTTCAGGGGAGAAAAGTGCTGAGTGCAAATGGTTCAGAAAGGAGAGGTAATACAAATCTTTTATTTGCCACTGACCTATATCAAGGGTGTTCACCTGTAGTTGCATGTTAGAGTTACCCAGGATCATTAAAAAATACCTATGCAAAGCCCCACCCTCAACCAATTAAGCCAAGATATCTGGGAGTGGGGCCATTACAGAGATGTTTTAAAAGCTCCCCAGGTGATTTTAGTATGTTATCAAGTTTGAGAACCATCACTTAGCTTTATTTCCGGAGAAGTTTCTCATTCAATAACACATAGTCTATATGTATAAAGGGATTTTGGAGGCACTGAGAATATGTAGATAAATAAAACATAGTAAGCTTTCCCGAGAAACTTAGTATCTAGTAAGAGAGAAAATTGATTGCAAGGAATAATAAGGTAATATGCAATTTGTAATAAATGTGAATACCAGATGTAAAGACATAACAAGAAAAATACATGTAACAGATTGAAAGTAGTGATATAAATGTCTAATAGCATAACACTGACATCTTATTCAAATAAAGTGTAAAATCCAGTAGATCCAAACCACTAAAAACCTGAGGGTGCTCTGAAGTGTAACCTCTCTGGAATTTACAGTGAGCCCCTTCAGACCAAATAATGTGAACTGCCCCGGTCTATGTGGCTTTCTCATAGTCCCCTTCATGTACTCTTATTTTTCTCCCTATCACTGACTTATGAAAACACAGATATAGCTTTAGGATCATGGGAATCCCAATACAGACTTCCTTTAAGAAGGTAATCAAAGAAAAGCCCAGAGTCAGGCAGTATAATTCTACCTCTAAAGCCCAACTTCAATTTAGGCATGAGCCAGTCTGAATTTTCATAAATTATGTAATTCTTTATTAACTCTAAAACACCAGAGTGAGTTTTTTAACTTTTATTGTTTTGCACCTTTACTTTGCACATTTGGAGTTTTTTCCTCTCTTCTTTTGATTTAGAAAAATAAAAAAGCTAAACACTTTTCTCTTTCCTGCTCTTGTTGTGTGTGCAATTGGTGGTGGTGGTGGTGGGGGGTGTTTGGTGGGGCGTGGTTCTGCAAAATGTCCAATTTCTTTTTATGTGCTAACCTTTAATGAGAGTTTCATTCACACTTTGAATACAGAA
>NW_007730051.1:36629-37544 GCF_000696425.1 Galeopterus variegatus
TTCCTCTCTTCTTTTGATTTAGAAAAATAAAAAAGCTAAACACTTTTCTCTTTCCTGCTCTTGTTGTGTGTGCAATTGGTGGTGGTGGTGGGGGGGGGGTGCTTGGTGGGGCGTGGTTCTGCAAAATGTCCAATTTCTTTTTATGTGCTAACCTTTAATGAGAGTTTCATTCACACTTTGAATACAGAAGATTTGCCTTGGGATAGAAACCATCAGTGGATATGTTCTAAGAGCATAAGCTTACTTTAAAATAAAGCTCAAAGTCCCTAAAGGAAAAGAGGGGGATGATAGAACATATATGGATTTTCAAACTTGAAGAATTACACTTATCATGTTTCCCTGAAAAGATGACAAAGACATTTTGTCACCTGACTGTATTATTCATTTATGCATTTTCATTTATATTATTAGAATAACTTCATCAATGACTTAATGACTTATCTATTAATAAGTTAACAGTCTTAAATCTCATACCTATATATTTATCTGACTACTATCTGTGTTAAGAACCTATAGAAACACAGATGGTAGCACATTAAAATACTCTAAACACACCAGAAAAGATAGGCAGAAAAGACCCATCAGCATTCAGACTCTCTTTGATAAAGGCATGTAGTGAAATATACCCAGCTCTAGGAGAGAATTTCCAGGTCGGAGAGTTGTAGTAGTAAGGTGGTTCCTAAAAGTGAAGACAGAGAAAGACTCCAGGGTACATGTACTCATCATGAGAGATTTCCCTAGACGAAGAACACCACTTAAGCAGTGGATCTCAAGCCTAGCAGATTTGATGCCCTCTTTATAAGATCTTGAAATGAAATTTAGATAACACAACTTATCTATACACAGGCTTTATGAAAGAAAAATATCAATATAATATCTTAACTGTAATACAAAGAAATAAAATATAAGTAATTT
>NW_007730051.1:38145-60953 GCF_000696425.1 Galeopterus variegatus
TAAGTATTTTAATTTTCTGGGGCAACCTCCATTCATTCATCCCCTGCTAGCTGCCAGGCATCCTGCACATATTGTGAGCACCTCCAAGGGGAAGGTGGAACCCCAGGCAGACAGAGATGGAGCCAAGCTCGGCCTTGCCCAAAGATCCTTTTCCCCAAAAGTTAGTTTTTTCAAAAACACTTAATATAGTCCATGTCTGACATACACCAAGCTCTGCTGATAGCGGAGAGGGCATGTCTATAGTGGCCTGGCAGGCTCTGTTTTTAGAAGCCCCCACCGTGATTTTCCATAGTAGTTGGCAGCCAGCATACAGATTCACAGCACTTCTCAGAGGCAAAGAGCGGCATGGCAGGCAGGCACTAGGTGGCAGTGCCACACCAGCTTATCCACACGGCCGCTCTAGGGAGTTCACCGGACCAGTGTCAGGGCTGTGAGGGCACGTTGTGGGAATACATACAGTGAAAGCCCCCCCTCCCGGGCTCCCTGGGAGCAGGTGGTGGTCACATGGGAAACAGGAATCACGGCTGAAGTGAACAAGACTGGGCCACCCTAACACCCAGCAGCCCTGGTGTGTGACCAAGTGTCTGAGGGACTCTTCTGAGGGTGGTGTGTCTGTTTGAGTGCTGCATCCATTCTAGATCCAATCTACGGTAGATCCCATTTCACAATCCCCTCACCTCAAGGTTCTCTAAATCAAAGACCAGACCATATTTCCTAAATCTACAAGGGAAAAAAAAAAATCGCTGCAGATGTTTCTAACTAGGCCATGTTGGAAACAAACCAGCATTGGAGGATACAAAAGTCAGGGTCTCGTTTACTCGCTCTGAGAAAGAGGCAAGGAAGAACTGATCTAGATTCAAAGTACTGTCCCACCTCTCAGCTCTGTGTGACCCAGAGCAGTAAGACAATGTCTGAGCTTCGCTGTCCTCTAAGATGAGAATCATACCACAACTCACCTGGTGGCTGTGAGCACTGAGATAACAGAGTGCTATCTAAATGCCACCTCATCAGTGCACAGGCTGTGTGTGTGTTCCACTTTGATCACATCCTTCCCTAAGTGTGTAAAAGTAGACACTACTTTTAGGAGTGTACCTTCTTGCACACAGGTAAGGTGACATACCCGAGGGCTTTTCCCAGTGTAAGCAACTGCTTATGGGTTCTGTTCCCTTTTCCTCCACCCTGTGTTTTGCTATCACTGTCAATGAGCACAGTGACTAGTATCCCCATGCCGTAAAAGAGTGAAAAGAGGACTGGAGAGAGAGGAGGCAAGGCAGGAGCCACTTCGGCACGGCAAAAGCAACGTGGGGTGAGGGTAGATCAGACAACAAGATAAGGAGAGCAGGAAGGAAGAGTTCGGCAGCAAGGAGTTCAAATGCAAACAGAAAGCTCACCACCTTCCCATGCCATTCCCTTCTCCCCCCTCCTCAGCCACCTCTCTTCCCACCAACACCAGCACTGCTATCCTCAGGATGGCAGGGTGAGGGACGAAGGCACATTCCTGTGTCTAGTATCAATTCTGTGTTCCTGAGAAACTTCTGACTTCTGTTTAGGGATCTCAGTCAACTAAGTATGCCCCACTGATCCAAATCAACCCAGCTTTAAGTTTGCACATCTACAGTTGGCAGTTATCATGAACTGATTCAACATTTTTAATTTCCAAAACACAGCAACTGAAAATTCCTCCATAGAGCTTATGATGACAAGAAGTCTTAGCCTCCGGCACTTCACAGTTTCAGGCTATGCTTCTAGGGAAGCAGAACATTCCTGAATGTCATAGCTTTATTCCTCAGAGAAAGATGAGAAGCAGAGTCAGAAAACTGAGCCACCAAACCGAGAGAGCAGAGAGAGTTCTCAGGGACACTCAGCTGAAGGTGACTCGAGAGAGGCTGAGGGGAAGGACAACAGCCTTTCTGAGAAGGTCATGTTCAAGGTTTACCAGTTAAATTTTCCCACTTCAATTCTAAAAATTAGTCTTAGAGTGTCTAGTAATTGTACGTTGCTTAATTCAGCATGGGCAGCTAAAACACAGACTGCAATGCTAAAGCATCACGAACTGCATCAAATCACAGATCTAGGTTGGTGGAGGAGGAGCACGTATGCAGAACTTGCTTTCTCAGACTCAACCCACCACTAAGGACTCATCAACCCCTGCCCCATAAAGTTCTATGAACATCCTTGCAGAGACCTGCAGCTGAAACAATATGTTTTGTTAAAGCCAGGAGAATATTTTTATAGCAGCAGAAAATAAAAAAGGAAGGAGATGAAGGGAAGAGAAGGAGAGTGTGGTAACAAAAAAGGAGAGACAGCAGCTAGAAGTGAGAAAGTGAATAAAGAAAAAGTGGAAATAACTGCAAGCAAAATATTTTAAAAACATAAATGAGTGCAGAAAAATCACTACACAAACCATGAAAACTTATAAAGCTTCAACTCTAGCCAGCCTACTAATTACTTAAAAAGCCTCATTTTAAGCACTATGCACAAATAGATCACACAGCTTTCACTAATTGCTACTAAAGTTTCCAGGTATTCCAGGAAAAGAAAAATGAGAAAAAAAATTCAAAATTCCTTCATTATCCTTCAATTTTTAATATTTTAGGAATCTAAAATGGTAACCCAAAATTCTTCCAAAAATTTTTTTTGCTTAAAAAAAAAAAAACTTCCTCCCCGGGGGCCGAGAAAGAACACCACTGAGCCAGGAGAGTGGTCAAAGCCGGAACTCTGTTTATTGCGAGGGGACAGGAGCTTATATAGAGAGGACAGGGTGGGGGAGCCGTCACCCAATCAGGGGCAGCCACGCCGCGGAGGGACGGGAGAAAGTAGGGTGGGGAAAAAAGTGCAGAGTCATAGAACCCCGGAAAAGGGAGTAGTTAGGTACGTGCGCTTTGGCCCACATGAAATGGCCGCGGCGAGCTTGCGGCTCGCACGCAACATGGCTGCCGCCCTGCCCCCCCCAAGAAACAGACATTAGATATGGGAAAAACCCTTATGGCGAAAATACACCGTAATATGGCCCAACAAATGTTCACTATCTGTACTGTCCAACACAGTAACCACTAGACATGTGTGTCTAATGACCACTTGAAATATCACTGGTACAAATGAGGAACTGAATTTTTAACTTTATTTCATCTTAATCAACTTGAAATTAAATTTAAATAGCCATATGAGGTTAGTGGCTAGCTGCCTTACTGGACAGCAAGTACTGAGGGTCAAGTTGTGGCAGGAGGTCCACCGAAGACACATAATCATGCCTTATTAACATAGCTATTTTAATTCAGTCATAAGATTCTCTCTGAAGTTCCTCTCTGCCAAAGTGAAATGGAACAAAGAAATACAATACATTCCCTGACTTCCAGGACCTTAAACTACGTATACATTTGACACAAGATATTTTATGTTCTATCATTTGGTTGCTTATTTTTTTGTTATACTTCTTGGGAAAAGAAGTCAAACATTTTAAAGAAATGAACTGAGTTTTGACTCATTTTTGTATATTCACTCACTCAGACATGCAGACTCCCCTAGTTCATGGGGAGGCTGTCTCGGGCCCTGAGACCAGGGGAGGAGGCCAAGTACACTTACTCAACAGTTCTGATGAGAGAATTACCTTAATCTCCATGGGCATGCAGAGCACCTCTGTTCTTCTTATCAAGCCCACACCGGTCACTTCTCATGATCCTGTACACACTGTGGGACACAGCTGGTGCCCAGGGTGGGCTCTACACAAAGTTCATTGCAGTATATGTGCCTTTTGGGTTGAGTGCTTTCCAAATCAAACAGCCTGAATACCAGAGTGTCTCTCATTACCCAATAATCAAAACTCTGCTCATCTGACATCCTATTGATAAAATAACAAATATATTCTTCAATGGTATGTGTATTTATAGCAAACTATAGGAAAAAAATCATGGAATGGGTGTAGAGATGATCTTTTTATTACTTTGCATCTTTTGATGTATGTTAAGATTATTTCAAAACAGATGTTTCCACGCTGAGGAAATTTTATTTGTGCAGCTACTTAGCTTACATAGAAGTAGTTTGAAAGCAGTGTGAAGAGTAATGCAGCTCACAATGGCTTTCTTTTGCTCCACTGACTTATTAACATGTTTGTGTCTTAACTTGTGTATCTTACTTATAAATAACATTTTCATAAAATCTCTCACTGATACAAAGGTAGATGAATACTTTACTAAAGTGTCGACTTCTAAAATTGAAGAGAGATCTCAGTAATTACTGATACATTTTTTCCCCTAGTAAATGGAGATAAGGTATGTAGTAGGGCTTTGTTTTTATTATATGGGTATTAAGGATTTATTTTATTTGTAATTTATACGCACATATTATTAATATAAAGGGTGTTTATCCTGGAACCACTGGAAAATGTCATTTTCTATGTTGTCCAGGGCACATCTTTCAAACTCACCCCAGAGCCATTACGTGTACACACACACACACACCAAAGGTTTATGGAAAGATGTGCATTATCTGTCAATTCTATTTTTCCATGAACTTTTTGAAGTACCCTTGTGTGTGTATGCATGTGTGTGCGTGCGTGCATGTATGTGTGTGGGCATGCAAGAATATAAGCTATGCTACTTACTGAATTCAGAATTGTGATCTATTATATACAACTTGGGAACATCTGAACTTTGTTTCTGACAATGACCATCAAGGACACCTGGTGGCCTCGATATGGTGGCTTAAAAGTTGAATGCAATGCATAGATAATGAAGAGCCACACTGTGCCAATCACTGTGCTCAGTACAATATGGGGTGCGAGGAGACAAATATTTCAGGGGGCTATTTTGGCGTGGCTAGGAAGAGTAGCAGGCTTTCCTCAGCTGTGTCCAATCCCCTGGCTCACTTGGTGAGATAAGAAGTGCAGTGTTCACCAGGACAGTTGGGTGCACACAGGGCTTGTGGTGAGGCTTCAGGTCAGCACAGCACCCAGACATCAGGATGGTGTGATCTGTCTCTCATCAGTGCCATTCACACAGCACATAGCTGTCCTCCCTCCATATTCTTGCCATCTGTCAAGATGGTATCTCCAAACACCAACCTGCCACAAATCAGACAAGCTGGAGTTGCCTTTATCTATGCCTCATCCCTGCAATAAAGCAGCCATGATGTTCCGGGGCATCCACCTTCAAACATTCCCAAATTGAGCCATTATTCTTGGCCTGGCCTCTGCTTGCCTCGCCAGACTTAATTCCTACTTATCCTGAACACGCATCCTCAGCTCCAGCTGAAGTGCTTCAATTCACAGGATACATACTGCTCTCACCCCTCCAGGCCTCTGACATGCTGGCCTTTTCTCTGATACCTCAATCCCCTTTTAGCCTGGCTTCTAGTCCTTCACATTCCACCTTCAAAGTCATTTCTGCACACTCTCACCCCTGCTCCCCTAGACTGTGTAAGGTGTCACCTGCTGCATGGCACACGGTACCTGGAACTACCACTACCATCCTGAGGGGTGGCTATTGTATTTGTTCAATGCTACATGCCCAGTGTTAGCACCATGACTGTTACATGGTAGAAGCACAAAAAAATAAATTTTTAGTGAATTAATAGTGACAGAATACCAATTTCCACAGCCTTATTCTAGGGGTGGGATGATAGGAGCTTAGTCCATTGCAACAGATGTCTTAACAGTCTTCCAGTTTCCTTGTGCCCAGCCTGTCTCTCTACAGCATTCTTCTCACTGTTCCCTGAGTTACCTTTCCAAAACATAAATGTAACTATGTTACTTTGTCTCATAATCTTGGATGGCTCCCCACTGCTTAGAAAGAAAAGTCCAATCTTTTCAGCATCCAAGCCATGAACAACTTGTTCCCAACCCACCTTTCCTGTCATTTCTTCTATCAACAGCCATGTGCCCAACTCTGCTGCTTTTGCCCCAGGGCTTCTAACTGTCCTTTCCTCACTTCTCCACCTTCTACATACATCCCATCTGGGAAGTATTCCCTGCTTCCCTCAGGCACAAATCCATATGTACATCATAGTACTAGTGTTCAACTATAATCTTATTTTGCTGTTTGTTTGTCTGTCTCTTCCACTGGTCATTGAGCACCCAAGCGGAGCTGTCTCTGAAATACCATTAACTGGCTCAATACTTGGTTTCCAATAGGAGCCTAATAAATGTTTTCATAATGAATTACAAGAAGTAAAAATCCTATAAGACTACTCAATAAAGAAACCTCAATTTTATCAGTTAATTGCTTGAAATAGGAACATAAAAGCAGAATAAATCAAACAACCCAGTTGTATCTATTTTTGTCATGTAGCCAAATAGAAAGATAATTACTTAAAATAATCATGTGCATGCTCTTACTTACAGATTTTTATTGTTGTATATTGTCAAATATTGCAACTTGAATGCTTATTTGTCCCAACTTGAACAAATTAACAAAATTTAACAATTCAGAGAAAACCCGGATTTTGTGTCAATTTGGGTTCAATAATTGTAACATTTCAAATTGGTTTAAAATTATTACTAACCCCTCTCCCCAAGATAAAAGAACAAGTTCCCCCATGTGTAGGATGTTCTATGTTTTAAGCCTTTGCTATTTTGTGATCCATGTATTTTTGTTATTTTTTCCTAACTCTTCAGTTTGATTTTGACTCTAGAAGATATTCCTTACATAATTATAATGTAGCAGAACCTCATGATTCTAGAGTTCTTGCCACATATGAACAGTGAAGACTGTGACAAAATGTTAGAATCAACCTATAAGACTTACATATGAAACAGAAAACAAATTTTAAAACAACTGCTGTTATTGTATTAAATACCCCAAGTTCTCACCATGCATGTGTGTCAGGGATAAATAGGAACATGACTCAATTCCAAAGGTTCTAATGATTACAATATCCACAAGACAAAAGGTAACACAGAGCTCTGCAGAAAGTGAGGAAGCTGATAAGGCCTGGTAGTAACACATTTGTCTGATTTTACTGGCAATCACCAAAATAACTCTTCAAATAAAACAAGATGTACCCATAAGATGGAGAAATAGCCTAAAGAGACAGGGAAAAACAAAAACAAAAAACCAAATTCCAAAAACTCAACATCTCTCTGTTACTTTCAGTTTAGAGAAAAAAATTGAAATGTGCTAGTGACTAAAACTTACATTTCTTCTCCCCTAAGTTCTTTACCTGCGTAGTCATCATCTATTTCCCTACACTTATGACTAATAAATGGATCTTAGAAGCCATCCAGCCCAACCTACTCATTTAGTAGTTATGGAAATTGAGGCCTGGAAATGTGAACTGACTGTCCAAGGTCACAAGGATAATTGTCAGCAGACAAGAGTTTAGAACCCATGTCTCTTTACTTCCAAACACACGTTCAGGCTTCTCCTTTTCAGTAAATCTGAGGCTCACCAGCTCGCATCCAGGTCCCAATACTTGCCACCAATGGATCTATTTCATGTGCCTTCACAGATTATTTCTACTATAAAAATTTTAAAAGCTGCTAAAATCAGTACCCTTCATTAAACTGCTTTCCTGGGAGCCCTTGAGGGCAGAAAAATAATTTTAGTAAAATCCACTTATTCACAGGAAATTAAATATTTTATGCAATGGATAATTTGAGATCCTGTGTTCTTGTTCTTTTTAACTCTTCAGTATGATTTAGACTCAGGAAGCAAGACATTAGTTACATAATTCCAATGAAACAGCTCCTAATGATTCTAAAGTTCTTTCTACATGAGAACAATGAACATTATGTGGCCAAATGCTGAAAATAACCTACACGACTTCCACTGAAGCAGAAAAATTCTAAATCAGCTGTTAGTACTGTATTAAAGACCCCCATGTTTTCAAGCATTTGAATACCAGTCATTCCTTGTAAAAAACACCTTTAGGGCCAGCCCGGTGGCGCACTGCTACAGTGCGCCGCTTGGGAGCACAGCGGCGCTCCTGCCGAGGGTTCGGATCCCACATACAGACCGGTTCCCGCTCACTGGCTGAGCGAGGTGCGGGCGCAACGCCCAGGGTTGCGATCCCGTTGCCGGTCCCGGTACGGGTGCGACACTGAGGGTTGCGATCCGTTGCCAGACACGAAAAAAGACAAAAAGGAAAAAAAAAAAAAAAAAACACCTTTAAAATCATTCAGAGCCCTCTAAAATGAGGTTCCAATTTACTCTTCTGACCTTGTCTTCACCACTATGATCTCAAACAGATTTACTGACTGTGTGTCCTCTTTTCAGCCTTCCCCACACCTCTCTCTTGGTTCACAAGTGTTTTGTAATCTTAACGGTCCCATTTAGATGACATTTATTTCAGACTGCCATAGCATTTTCTGTCCCTCTCTTGGGCAGGTATTCCTTTCAAACTGGCACTGTCCTTACTGGTGCCCATCTCTCCTGTGTCTTTCCAGATTATAAACTCTAGAGGCAGGTCCATGGTCCGAGTCTTCCATAATTTGACATTCATAAGCCCCAACAGCATCTGGCAAGGCATGTTATAGAGCGTAGGCACTCACCAAGATTTACTGAATGAAGGCAGGAAAGAAACAACTGTATCCCAGTGCAGAAGCCTGGGGGCAGCGTGTATCACTGCGGAAACTGAGGTCCAGACTGGTGAAGGGACCTGTCAAAGTTTGGCCCACATAGGCAAATGTCTGCTAATTTAATTCCAAATAACCAGATAACTTTCTGCATCAAACCATTTTTAACTGCTTATATTGTTTTTTCTAAAATCCACTATGTAAATGTCCCTGTCCTCCTAACTTCAGCACATGGAACAGATGATACTCTCTTCTTCTATTGACAAACATTGTCAAAATACATATATATATTCATTACTTGTTCTGCTGTAGTAGTTATGCAATAAGAAGGGATGTTTGGCTTCACAAGAAATAGCTCTAGACTGTAGTTTCTAATGAAGTCACTTCTTTACTCTTTTGTTTGCTTATTCTATTCCTATATAGTCAGGTTGTCACTAACTTCTGTTATCCTCACTCCAGTAGCTTCCTTTCCTTTTTAATTTGCCAATATTTGAGAAAGAGGATTCTGAGCTGCACTAAAATCGTGACTAATGAAAGACAGAAAGCTCTGAGATGACCAATTTTTTTTTCTATGAATAAGGCAGATTTGCTTTAAAACCTATATTTTTGGCTACTCATTGGCAGTCTTGTTTCTTTCTTGGTTGAATTCTGGAGGGACAGGCTATTGGGTAATAGATCACTGGGTGAAAAGTTAGGTGACCCAAGGCCAAGTGCCTTTTGCACTAAGTTCTTGTTTAAGATATATAAGTTATATTAGTAATTTATCATTGATGGACTCGTGTGTACTGCCATGACAATGTACCTGTGATAGCTTTGTGGAGTTAAAAGAAAATGCAAAATGATGTAAAAGGAATCATCCCATTTTAGTTTTGAAAAAAAATTGTATTGATATATAGTTTGGAAGGATACCAACCCCATATTATCATGAAGTTTTCCTAGGAAAATAGTAGTTATTGCTAGGGAATAGGAAAGGCTAACAGGCAATGTTTTTAGTTTAAATTTAGTTACTTCTGGAGTTTTGATTTCTAATTTCTCTTCACTGTTGTCTGAAAACATGGACTATACATTGACGGTGATTCTATGAAATGTATGGAGACATTTTATGCCATCACATATGATCAATTACTAAAAAAGTCTATGCATGCTAGAAAGGAATGTATGTATGTCCACTAATTGCTGGGTTCTATATATATATGTAATATATATATACACACACACCAGATTAAGCTTGTTAACTATGTTATTCAAATCATCTCTAACCTTAGTAGCTTTTTTTTGTCTGCATGACCCATTAAATGCTAGGTTGTATTAATCTCCCACTTACAATGGCAAATGTCTTTTTTCTTTATAATTTGCTCATTGTTTTATTTTAGATATTTTGGGGCTATATGATTACATACATAGAAATGAGTTTAGAATTGTATGTTTCTGGTGTACCTCTACGAATCTCCCACTTACAATGGCAAATGTCTTTTTTCTTTATAATTTGCTCATTGTTTTATTTTAAATATTTTGGGGCTATATGATTACATACATAGAAATGAGTTTAGAATTGTATGTTTCTGGTGTACCTCTACATCATGTAATAATCTCTTTTACTCCTAATAAAGTTTTGCTTTAAAAGACTATTTTTATCTGATATTAACATAGTGCACCAACCTTAGTTTGATTAGTATTTGTCTGTTCTATCTTTTCCTAATCTCTTATTTTCAACCCTTTTGTGTACTTTTGTCTAAGGCATATCTTTAGTAAACTTTATATTGGTAGAACTTAAAAGAAAATTAATTTCATTTATGGCGATCACCAGTATCTGTAGGTTTGTTTCTATCATATTCTTTTGAAATTTCTAACTGCTTCATTTGTTATATGCTCCCTCCAAAGCACATATTTTTCTTTCCTCTATTTGCTTGGATGCTACACATTTTGGTTTTTATTATTTTACTGGCTATCCTTATAACTTTTAACAAGACATACTTGACTTTAGACTTAAAATTCAATAGCCCTCCTTCTCCTGCATGGAGCATGGCCCTTAGAAAGCTTTTAACTTAATCACACTGCCCCTTACCTGTCACCCAACACTTCAGTTCCACCTTATTCATGCCCTGAAGTACTCACTATTATTGCTGTGTGTACCATGTCATTAGTGTTTGTTTCCATGCACCCACAGGGGTGCTCTTATGTCCTCCCCAACCCTTCTTACCTTTTAGACGTAACATATCCCTTCCGGGATCCCGTCCTCCTCTCTGAAGGAAATCCTTTAGAAGTACCTTTAGTGAGGACTTGTTGGTCGTAAATACCCTCTCATTTTTCACTATCTAATTCCTTATTTTCTTTATTTTGCTCTTGTTTTTAAATGAAATTTAGGTAGGCAGAGAATTCTAGGCTCTTACCTTTTAGACGTAACATATCCCTTCCGGGATCCCGTCCTCCTCTCTGAAGGAAATCCTTTAGAAGTACCTTTAGTGAGGACTTGTTGGTCGTAAATACCCTCTCATTTTTCACTATCTAATTCCTTTATTTCTTTATTTTGCTCTTGTTTTTAAATGAAATTTAGGTAGGCAGAGAATTCTAGGCTGACAGTTAACTTCCTCCAGCAGTTTGAAGATAATGCCACAGTATTCCAGCTTCTGATATATATATTTTTTTAATGCTGGGATGTCTACCTAAATAGAAACAGCAATTAGTGTGACGAGTCTTTTCTTTTTCTGACTCCTTTTAAGTTCATGTGTCTACACATACATTTCTTTTTCTTTACCTTACTTAGGATTTGTTGGGCTTCCAGAATCAGAGGATTTGTATCTTATCATTTAAAAACAAAAACCAAAAAACTCCAAGCCACATTTCCATTTCTATTTGCTTCTTCTGGAAGTCCAATGTGAGGTACTTAAACCATCTCATTGTACCCAAGTGTCTCTACCTATTTCATATTTTCCATCTACTTCTAGAGAGATAAGGAATATGCAACATTTGCAAAATATTTCTTCAGCTCCATTCCAGAATCAGAGGATTTGTATCTTATCATTTAAAAACAAAAACCAAAAAACTCCAAGCCACACTTCCATTTCTATTTGCTTCTTCTGGAAGTCCAATGTGAGGTACTTAAACCATCTCATTGTACCCAAGTGTCTCTACCTATTTCATATTTCCCATCTACTTCTAGAGAGATAAGGAATATGCAACATTTGCAAAATATTTCTCCAGCTCCATCATTTCATATTTTCCATCTACTTCTAGAGAGATAAGGAATATGCAACATTTGCAAAATATTTCTTCAGCTCCATTTTCCAGTTTATTACTTCTCCGTGAATTAGCTCTATCTAATCTGCTACTTAGCCTATCCACTGAGATTCTGGTTTGGTTCTTCTCATTTTTTTCGCAGTGTTTTTCATAGCATACTTTTGTTTTATGCTTTTCATTTTTCTTCAATCAGTTTAGATATAACTGTTTTCCTACTCCACATATTTAAAGCTCTTTGGGGCATGGTACTCAATTTTACTGTGTGTTATTCCCACTTACTTGCTCGGTTTGTATCCTCGTGTGTTCTGCAGCCTTGGATGGCTGGATGGGGAGGAAGGCTTATGTCAGGAAAAGCATCCTGCCGGATCTAGGTTAAGGTATATCCCTCCAGAGAGATTTGTAGTTTCTTCTGCCAGGCAATTCAGGGTGTTACCCACCAAGGACTTACATGTTGATTTTTCAGCTTGTAATAGTGTAAATTCAAAAGCATGGGTAAGTAGGCCTTTGGTAACATACTCTTCAGGGTAGACCACTCTCCACCCCATCAAATCTACCAACCCCAAACACCACCCAGCCTGGAAGCCAGGCAGGTATTTTGTTTCTTTGGTTGATTTCCTAATGTGGTGGGAGATTTTCTTCTTAGTCTGTTCTTTCATGAAAGGTATATCCCCTTAGAGCAATGTTTTTGAAACTGCTGTCAAGTCCCATTAGTAGAAAGTAAGATCACTTAAGTGCGGTCATTCTCAACCTTGGCTGTGCATTAGAATCACCCAGGGAGCTGTTAAAACCCTGATTCCCAGGCCACAACCCAAGACCAATTAAATCAGAGGGTGGAATCCAGGCCATGTATATTTTTATAGCTCCCAAGTGATCTGATAAACAGCCAAGATGGAGAACCACCACCATGACCAGCATTTTGTAATAAAATAGAACAGAACACAATAGAACAAAGAGTATGTTAACATTGACCCTTATTAAGAAGTGCACACAAAAGCTACAAAATCTGCTGTTCAGTGGTATGTGCGTATGTGTGACTATATATCACGTTCTAATATAAATTATACTATATTTTATATATTTGTATAAATATATATACACAATTTTTTTTTCCGTGTGGAGATTTCCCTTCCTTTCTTGGAGTTCAGCTATGCATTTCCATTTTGTTCAGCTCCTCTACGTGTTTTGTAAAAGGTTATTAGGATATTAAGACCGTAATGCTGAATGTGGAATCCCATATTTCTTTATAGAATTCTGTTTTCTTTGAATTTTATTCAAAAACTTGAACTATAATGTCTATGTTAATTGTGCATTTAAAAATTTATAATTGTGTTGCAATTATACTCTGTTGATACGAACATATCCTACAATGACACCACAGAAAGTTATTAAGCGTGCTTTTCCAACACACCCACTGAAGCACTAAGGCTGTAACATACCTCTGCAGAAAGGGTTTGCTTTGCAGTTTTGGTTGGCCAGTTCATGAGAGCAACAGAAGTTTTCAGACAGAAATAAGAATAAACAGCCAGAACTCAAAAAGAGGCACCAAGGAAGAATTTCGTTTTGACCAAGTGCTAAGGTAAGATGGCCAGTGGGCACAGGGGCAAGAGAAGGCATCATAGAGACTGTGTTTGTTGTTGTTGCTGTTGTTGGCACAGCTAAACTAGCTCCGGGAACATTAGGGCACCCACCCGAAGATATTCTAGATAAATATTTTTCGTACACTTAGGAGTGAGCATAGGGATTCTAGCTGTTAAGCCCTTTTTCTATCCTGTCCCCAACACATCAAAACATGCACCAGAAATATTTTTTCTAATACTGCCATGTCTTGTCTCTGGAATTCTACACTTTCTCCTATCTTAATCCCCTCAAATGCCACTGACCCAGCCAAAATTCCATCCAGCCACATGGAATGATGGGAATTAGTACATAAGGCAGTTCATCTAAAACAGGCTGATGCCAAGCATCTCATTATGTAAAACTTTCAACCTCCCTTTATGTTAGTATTGTGACATTCCTACATTTTAAACTGTAAATATACTAAGGATGTTCTACTGGAGTCATTATGTCCATAAATGTCACACACCTAGACTACAACACTCAAATTTGGCAGATTGTGGGCTATCTGCTTTCTCTCTCTAAGGAAGTAAATAGCTGCACAATTGCTTTAGAGAGACGCAGAAAGAGTTAATGGTGAAAAAATATATTAACAGTTTGACTGAGGTAAGGTGGGACTTTGTGTTTTGTTTTTGTTTAACTGATCATAACATTTAAACATGTTATGATGCTCCTGGAACTGAATGCCTTTGGAACAGATAAAAAGGAAGAGAAATATAACTAGAGAAAAAGAAATATTTTAGAAAAAATGTTTAAGGGTGAAATAAAGCTTGGGAGAGGCCCCCCCACCCCCAATTTCTGACCACCCAGAAAAAGTCCTGCTACTCAAACCAGGCCAATAGACATATGAGTGCTTCTCCATGCTCTCTCCCCCAGACCCCCAATTTATGACCTTCCCAGCAGGATGGAGATACTCTTACACCAGACAGTCCTACAAAAATGTTAGTTCTTTAATTTTAAACTCATTACAAAACCACACATAATTGAAAAATCCCTGAAGTTTATCAGTAAGAATTTGAATTATGTAACACTTTCAGGAGTCCTCAAACCTGTACATTTAACACGTTTTTTAATTTTCCACCTTTAGCTCTTCCCTTTATTAATCTGAAAGAAGGTTAACTGTTTTGAAGAAATAAGCAGATTTTGCAGAGCGTTGTTTATTTAAATGTAACTCTTGAGTCTTCACTAAGGAAAGCAGCTAGATTAAATTAGCTTCCCCCCCCCCCTACTGTATTAGAGAGCTGGGGCAGTAATATTACCTCAATTAGAATTTCTAAAATTTCAGTAAAATACTCCCACATTCATCCATGTTCTCTTTTCATCTCCCTTTCTTTCCCTCTCTCTCTACTGCCCCCTCCTCTTTCTCTCACTTTTTCTCTGTCATGTGACACTGTTTTCAATTCCTAGACTGCTCCTACATTGCTCTGGGAAGAAGTCCATTTATTCGGTGTATCAGATTTACTATGCTTTAAGTGATCTCTTGGGCAAGTCTTACAGATTCTATATATATATCCAATTCTATTGTTTTTGTGCCAAGTTTTCTTCTTGAACGAAAGATTTGTATGTGAAGCTCAACTTTTCTGACAATACATGCATAGATATACACCCATTTTACAGATAATAAAAATCCAACTAACGAATACAAATCTAAATCTGTGCACATCTAAATCCGATATAACAGCCACTAGCTGAAAGTACCTACTTACATTTAATTAAAATTAAATACAATGAAAATTTTAATTCCTCAATAATGCCAGTCACATTTGAAAGGCTCAATAACCACATGTGGCTAGTGGCCATCAGACTGGATAGTGCAATCATTGCAGAAACTTCTACCGGACAGCACTGTTTGTTTTTGTTTTGTTTTGTTTTGTTTTTCATGTGTCGGCCAGAGTTCAGTGACATGCAGGTATAACTATTTCAGTGCGACAGCTCAGACTAACCCTCACAACACACTCCACCCTCTGAACTGGGGTCAAGGTCTGTATATGACAAAACAATTCTTAACTTGACAGCACTGCTTTAAAGCATCTATGGATTTTGGAAAAAATGCTGGAAAGCTGAAATGCATGACTCATTGATTTTTTTTTTCCTTTTATGCTTTTATGCTTTCATTTAACAAATAAAAAATCTACAGACACGTGTTTCATTAAATGCCAATGCTAGATACAGTCTAAAAGATAAAAAACCAAAGTATCATGAAGAAAAAACCAAATCACCTTCAGGAGCATGTATGTTCATGTGGAGTTTCAGAATGAATAGCAAGGCCAAAGTTAGAACTTTGAATGCTGACTTCATGGGGCTGATTTTCTACGTCCTTATCCATGTAATCAGATACCAATAAAGTCAAGATTGTTCAATTTAAGGCATTCTCTGCTCTCCTAATTTTATAATAGTATGGTGATCCCATAAGGGGAAAGGGAATCACTCGAACTGTTTATTATCACATCCACACACTAAAGTCCAAAATAATGTATTAAAGACTGTTTCAAGGTTGATAGAAAACCATTCCTAAATCTATTACATCAACAAAACACCTGAAATCTAAAAAATACAACAAAAACTAATGTAAAGTATTACCATTTTTATATTTATAACTCAAAGTTGATAGAGCCTGTTTTTAAGGGCAATTCCTTATTTTTAGTGGAGAATGATGAGCTGCAGGTGTCATTTCATATTTCAAATATAATGAGATGACCTTGAATGATCCATTAGAGAAGGAGGTGTGAAATAAGCTTTGCAGAGCAAATGCAAGCAGATTAAAACAAACAAGCTACATTGCTAACCAGTTTCAAGCTTTCAAAAACAAGAACCTACACTCGGGGGAAAATAGGGACAAGCCTAACTTAAAGTAATCGTCCAAGAAGCTTATTAACAAAAAACAAAATAAAAGTCAAAATCCTTATTAAATTATCTAGATAATAAATTGTGCCTTCCTGAACAAAGTCCAAAATAAAGATAGCTTTCTTATAGAAGAAATGACTAAACTTTGCCTTGATATTTGTGTAAAAACTTAAAATTAAAAGACTTTAAAATAATTATCACTTAATATGTTGTATTTACTCTTGAATGTGAGGAAGGAAAGGCTTAAGTGAGAGGAATATAAAAAACGTAACTTAATAAATAAAATTACAACCATCTGAAATAACAGGTATTCCTGGGGTAAAAAAAAGCAGAGAATTCTGTGTTCCTTATACTTGGGTCTTTGATGAAACTGAAAGATTTTCTCCTTTCAAAAGAAAATTTAGACATACATCCATCTGCTGAAATACTATGCAGTAATTAAAAATAATACTTCTAGACTTCCAGTTTCTGATCCTACATGTAAGGAGTTTGGACGTCATCACTCCCATCCTCACAACAAGAAAAAAACTGGTGAAAACTAAATATCAACAGCTTTACTTAGATCTAGCAGAGAATTGAGGTCACAGGACAAACTACCACCCTTAAAACTAGAGACAGGTAGATACAGAACACCACAGCTTACCTGGAGCAAAAACTACCCAGAACACCAGTGAAGCCAGTATCAGGTAGTAATATTTTTTTTTTCCTTTTTGTCTTTTTTACTGACCGGTAACGGGATTGCAACCCTCGGTGTTGTGCCCGCACCGCGCTCAGCCAGTGAGCGGGAACCAGTCTCCACATGGGATCCAAACCCTCGGCGGGAGCGCCACCACACTCCCAAGCGGGGCACTCTCCAGTGCACCACTGGGCCGGCCCAGGTAGTAATATTTAAAGGGTAATTGACTAATTGCTGGAGACTGAGCATAAACTAGCTTAAGAGATAAAAAAAACTCCTGGAGGCCCGAGCCTGGAGTGAGGGATGGCATCACAGTTTTCTGAGTTCAACCTCCAGGAGACCTACCAAGATATTAGGGTAAATATCATTTTAAAAATCCCCTTATGCTTCTAGCAGGAAGAAGGGAAAAGTAATCATTTTTTAATAAGCCCAGAACATTTTGTTTTCCTTAACAAAAGCCTTCCCTCATAGGAAACTATTTTACCAGAGCCAAACTAACTGGGGAAAGGGTAATACCCAACTCCAGGCATCCCATCCCCACCCTACCTCTTGGTCTGTCATGTGGAAAGGAAATACCCAACTCCAGCCCCCTCTAGCCTTCTTGTTTCACCTAAAGGGAGAGGTGAAAAAAAACCTGAGAAGCACTTGTGAAGGTCACATCCCAGGGACGTATGCTTACTAAAAAACTTAGACCTAATCATAGGACTACAGAATGTTTCCCCTTCTCCTGCTTTCCCTCTTCCCATACTTTACCACCACATCAATAGGGCTCCTATATAAAACCAGGGGATTAAAACAGACCAGTTTACCCCAGTTCCTCTTGTCCACTGTGTCACGTATGGCTTTCAACAAAAAATTACAAGGCACAATAAAAGTCAAAAAATAAAATTTGAAGAGACGAAGAAAGCATCAACCAACCAGACTCCGATATGGCAAGAATGCTGGAGTTATCAGACTGCAATTTAAAATAACTGTGATTAAAATGCTAAGGGATCTGATGAAAAAATATAAAACATGCAAGAATAAATAGGTAGTGTAAGCACAGAGATGGGAATTGTAAGAAAGAACCAAAAAGAAATGCTAGAGATCAAAAACATTATATCAGAACTACAGAATGCTTTTGATGGGCTCATTAGTGGACCAGACATATCTAAGGGAAGAATCTTGAAGCTTGAAGATATGTCAATAGAAACTTACAAAACTGAAAAACAAAGAGGAATAAAGACTGAAAAAAATGAAACAGACTATCTAAGAACTGTGGGATAAAAATCTTAAATGGGAATACCAGAGAAGATAGACAGGAACAGAAGAAACGGTTGATGCAATAATGACCAAGAATTTCCCAAAATTAATGTCTGACACTATACCAAAGATCCAGGAGCTCAGAGAACGCCAAGAAGGATAAATGCCAAAAAACTACACCTAGACATATATTCAAATTTCAGAAGATCAAAGATAAAGAAAAAAAATCTTGAAGAAGCCAAGGGCGGGGGGGGGGAACCTTACCTATAGTGAGGCAAGGATAAGAATTAAATTGGACTTCTCAGAAATCAAGAAAGCAAGAGAGTCGAATGGAATATTTATAGTGTTCAGAGAAAAGATCTACCAACCTAGAATTCCTATCCAGCAAAATTTATCCTTCAAAAGTGAAGAAGAAATAACTCTCTCAGACAAACAAAAATTGAAGGAATTTGTCAGTAGACATATTTCACAAGAAATGTTAAAAGAAGTTCAGAGAAAAAAAAGATATAGGTCAGAAACTTGGATGCATATAGAGAAAGGAAGAGAATTAAACAAAGAATGTGTATTAGTCTGTTTCTGTTGCTTTTAACAAAATACCTGGAACTGGGTACTTTGTAAGAAAATGAAATTTATTGCTTATAGTTTCAGAGGCTGGGAAGTCAAAAGTCCAGGGGACACATCTGGTGAGGGTCTTGGTGGTGGTGGCAGTGACCCAGGGGGTCTCACACAGTGGAGAACGGTGGCACAGAGAGAGGGACAGACTCTTCATGCTCCCCTTTAAAGCCCTCAGAACCACAGCCTTGACCACCATTTTTAATCCATTCACTATGGCATGGTCCTGCAATCTAATCAACTCTTCAAGCCCCCCCTTTCAATTACTATAATCAGATTTCCCACCCTCAACAGTTACGCTGGGGATTAAGTTTTGGGGGTACATTCAACCCAAGGCAGAATGAATGAAAGTAAAAATTTTTTTAAATTTATTTTTCTTATTCTTAATTCATATAAAAGATAACAGTTTGTCCAAAGTAATAATATATTTGGTGATTATAGATTATAGATAAAAGAAATAAATGATAGAAGTGATATAAGGGATAGGAGGATAGAATTAGAATTTTTTTTAAGATACACATACTAGCCAGTGAAGCAATATAGTGATATAGCAATGTAGACTTGGATTAGTTACAAATGTATACTGCAAATTCTAGGGCAACAAATACAAAAAGTATGCTTGATATGCTTTAGAAGGAGGGAAAGTAAAATCATATATAATGCTCAATTAAAACTACAGAAGGCAGAAAAAGACTGAAAGAAAATAAAGGAACAGAACAAGGACAACAAATAGAAAACAAATATGGCAAATATTAATCCAACGATAAATAATCACTTTAAACATCAATGGCCTGAATACACCAAATAAAAGACAGAGATTGTCACAGTAGATCAAAAAACAATACCTAACAATATGTTGTTCACAAGAAATCAACTTTAAAAATAAACACAATAATCACTTTAAACATCAATGGCCTGAATACACCAAATAAAAGACAGAGATTGTCACAGTGGATCAAAAAACAATACCTAACAATATGTTGTTCACAAGAAATCAACTTTAAAAATAAACACACACAGGGCTGGCCCGGTGGCGCACTGCTACAGTGCGCCGCTTGGGAGCGCGGCGGCGCTCCCGCCAAGGGTTCGGATCCCACATACAGACCGGTTCCCGCTCACTGGCTGAGCAAGGTGCGGGCGTGACACCGAGGGTTGCGATCCCGTTGCCGGTCCCGGTCCGGTATGGGCGCAACACTGAGGGTTGCGATCCATTGCCGGACACGAAAAAAGACAAAAAGGAAAAAAATAAATAAATAAACACACATAAAGATTAAAAGTAAGGGGATGGAGAAAGATATATGATGGTAATATTGATTAAAACAAAGCTGGAGTAGCTATCTTAATTTCAGACAGCGCAGACTTAAGAGCAAACCAACAACAAAAAAAACATGGATAAATAGGGGTACTATAAAATGATATAGGGTCAATTTTCCAAGAAGATATAATAATCTTTAACATGTATGGGTCTAACAATGGAGCATCAAGATATAGAAACCAAAAACTGATACAACTGCAAGGAAAAATGAAGACTTCAACACCTCTCTATTAGTAATTGACAGATCCAGCAGGCAGAAAATCAGTGAGGATATAGTTAACTTGAACAGCAGCATCAATCAACTGGATCTAATTGACATGGCGTATTTTGCAAAACAAGCAGAATACACTTTCTTCTCAAGTTCACATAAAACACCCACCAAAACAGGCCACATTCTGGGTCATTAAACACACCTTAAAAATTTAAAAGAAGGGCCGGCCCCATGGCGCACTCGGGAGAGTGCGGCGCTTGGGAGTGCAGAAGCGGGGCTCCCGCCGCGGGTTTGGATTCTATATAGGGATGGCCAGTGCGCTCACTGGCTGAGCGTGGTGCGGGCAACACGAAGCCAAGGGTTGCGATCCCTTTACCGGTCACAAAAAAAAGACAAAAAAAAAAAAAAAAATTAAAAGAATAGAAATCATACAGTGTATACTCTCACTATAAAATTAAACTAAAAATCCAAAGCACAAAGACAGTTGGCAAATCCTAAATACTTGGAGATTAAACAACACACTTCAAAATAGCACAGGGGTCCTGGAACAAGTTTCAAGAGAAATTTAAAAGTGTTTTGAACTAAATAAAATAAAAACACTACTTATCAAAATTTGTGAGAAGCAGTGAAAACAGTGGTTAAAGGAAAATGTATAGCATTGAATGCATAACATTAGGGGAAAAATGCTCTAAAATCAGTAATCTAAGCTTCCACCTTAAGAAACTAGAACAAAAAAAAGCAAGTTAAATCCTCCAAAGTAAGCAGAAGAAATAATAAAAAATTAAAGTAGATATTAATGAAATTGAAAATAGGGGAATCCTTGGAGAAAATCAACAAAACCAAAAGCTAGTTTTTTTAAAACACAATTTCAATCAAAATCACAGCAAGTTATTTTGTGGAAATTAACAAATTCATTCCAAAGTTCATATAGAAAGGCAAAGGACCCAGAATAACCAACACAATTTTGAAGGAGAAGAACAAGGTTAGAGGAATAACACTATCTGGCCTCTAGACTAACTGTAAAGTGACATTAATCAAGACAGTGTAACGGTGAAGGAACAAACAGATCAATATGACAGAATAGAGAAGGTAGAAAATAGATCCATACAAGCATAGTCAACTGATCTTTGACAAAGCAAATCTGGTAAAAACAAAAACAAAAAAAACCCCTGGTATCCAGTATTCAAAGAAGTCTGAAAACTCTACAGTAAGAAAATGAACAACCCAATTTAGGAGATGGACAAAAGATCTGAGCAGACACCTCACCAAAGAAAATATACCAATGGCAAATGAGCATACGAAAACATGCTCAACATCATGTCATTAGGGAATTTCAAATTAAAACAACAGTGAGATACCACTAGACATCTATTAGAATGGCCAAAATCTAGAACCTTGGTAACCAAAAATGCTGGTATGGATGTGGAGCAAAGGAACTTTCATTCATTGCTGGTAGGAATGCAAAATGGCACAACCACTTTGGAAGAAAGTTTTTCCATTCCTTTAAAAAACTAAACATACTCTAACCATATGATTTATCAATCATGCTACCAGGTATTTACCCAAATGAGTTTAAAAGTTATGTCCACGCAAAAATCTACACGTTAAATGTTTATAGTAGCTTTATTCATAATTGCCAAAACTTGGAAGTAACCAAGATGCTCTTCAGTAGGTAAATGGAAAAATAAACTGTGGTAATCTAGACAATGGGAATTATTTAGCACTAAAAATAAATGAGCTGTCCAGCCAAGAAGATGCAGAAGAACCTTAAATGTATATCACTAAGTGAAAGAAGCCAATCTGAAAATGCTACAATACTATATGATTCCAACCAAATGACATGCTAGAATATGCAAAACTACGGAGACAGTAAAAAGATGAGTGGTTGCCAGGGGATTGGAGGGGAGTGGAGAAGAACGGAGGGATGAATAGATAGATCACAGGGGATTTTTATGGCAGGGAAATGATTCCATACAATACTACAATGGGGGATATATGTCATTACAACATTGTCAAAATGCAAAGAATATACAATACCAAGAATGAGTCTAATGTAAACTATGGACTTTGCTTGATAATGATGTACCCATGTTGGTCCATGGCCTGTAACAAGTGTACCACACTGGTGCTGGATATTGATAGTGGGGGACGGAGGAGTAGTTGGGGGATTAGAGGGGTTATGTGTGAATTCTCTCTACTTTCTGCTCAATTTTGCTATGGACTGAAAACTAAAAATAAAGTTTATAAAATATAAAAATAACTGCCTCTATATCAAAACTGATTACAATATCATACCATTAAAAAAGATACACTACTGTATATAATATGACTCAATTGAGTGACAGGTATTATGTTAACCATAGCAGAAGAATGCTAAACCAAATAGATACCATTCCTAACTCAAAGAGCTCACAGTCTAATGGTAAAGACAGTCATCAAAACAAAAGGTCATACAAAAAATTTTTGTCTTTTGTCTTTTTCCGTGTCCGGCAACGGATCGCAACCCTCAGTGTCGCCCCCGCACCGGACCGGGGACCGGCAACGGGAC
>NW_007730051.1:62059-70272 GCF_000696425.1 Galeopterus variegatus
ATTAGAGAACCTGCCTAAAAGCTGAGGGAAATGACTGGAAAGAAAAAACTACCACCTGAAAGGCACCATACTAGACATGATATGCTATGAATAGTCCAGGTGATTCTTTCCCTTCCCCCATATGATACCATTCGATACACAAGTCTAAAAAAATTTACATTTGGGTACTCTTCTTCATTCTACAAAAGCAGTAAAAACTACTATGTTTTAAAAACTTAGTTCAAATGAATGAACTTATTTCAAATGAGTACAGATGTTCCAGATATTCACATTCAGCACACATTTTAAAAACAAGCAGGATGGGAAAGAATGCCAGAGGAGAGGCCTAAGAAGACATCGATGAATTCTACCAATGCTTGAAGAATTCATATGAATTCTTCATGAACGCTTCCAAAAAAGGGAGGAATTCTATGAGCCAGTATTAGCCTGATACAAAAATCAGAAAAAGACATCACCAGAAAAAACTACAGACCCATATATATTATGAATATGCACATAAAAACTCTTAACAAAATACTAACAAACCAAATCTAACAACATATACAAGTAATAGAAATTATACAACGTGACCAAGGGGGATGTGTCACAGGAAGGCAAGCTTGATTTAACATCTGCAAAACATATGATCATCTCAGTAGACACAGGAAAATATATGACAAAACCCAACACCATTTCTCGATAAAAACACTCAACAAACTAAGAATATAAGGGAACTTCCATAATCTGAAAAAGGCCATCTATGAAAAATCCACAGCCAACATCACACTTCATGGTAAAAGACTAAATACATTCCCTCTAAGATCTGGAAGAAGACAAGGATGTTCACTCTTGCCTCTTCTAATCAACATTGTACAAGAAGTTTTAGCCATGGCAATTAGTCAAAAAAGAAAGAAAGAAAAAAAGAAAAGAAAAGGCATTCATACATTAAAAAGGAAGAAGCAAAACTACCTCTATTTGCAAATGACATGATTTTGTATATAGAAAATCCTAAAGAATCCACTAACAAATATTAACACTAATAAACAACTTCAGCAAAATGGCAGGATTCAAATCAATATGTGAAAAATCAATTGCATATTTGCAATGAATAACCTGAAAATGAAATCAAGAAAATAATTTCATGTAAAATAGCATCAGAAAGAATAAAGTATTTAGGAATAAATTTAAGAAAATAAGAGCAAAAAGTATACTCTAAAAAGTACAAAAATGCTGTTTAAAGAAATTAAGGAAAATCTAAATAAATGGAAAGGCTCAATGTTCATGAATCAGAAGACTTAATATTATTAAAATGACAACACTATCCAAACTGATGTATAGATGCAATGCAACTAAAAAGTACAAAAATGCTGTTTAAAGAAATTAAGGAAAATCTAAATAAATGGAAAGGCTCGATGTTCATGAATCAGAAGACTTAATATTATTAAAATGACAACACTATCCAAACTGATGTATAGATGCAATGCAGTCTCTACCAGAATCCCAACTGTCTTCTTTGTAGAAACAGACAAGCTCATCTTAAGAATCATATGGAATTACAAGGGATCCAGAAAAGCCAAAACTATCTTGAAAAAAGGGAACAAAGCTGTAGACTCATACTTCCGAATGTCAAAATTTACTACAAAACAACAGTAATCAAGGCAAGGAGGTACTGGAATAAGGACAGACATAGACATCAATAGAATAGAATCGAGAGTCCAGAAATAAGCCAATAGATCTATGTCAACTGATTTTTGACAAAGATGCCAAAACCATTAAATGGAGAAAATAGTCTTTCAACAAATGCTGTTGGTATAACAGGATAGCCACTTGTAAAAGAAAAAATATGGATTCTTATGTCATGTCATATATGAAAATTTATTTAAAATGGATAAAAGACCTAAATGGCAGAAAACATACAACTCTTAGAAAATATATGGATAAATCTGTACTGTAAAACTTGAATTTGGCAATGGATTCTTGGATATGACATCAAAAACATGAGCAACAAAAGGAAAATACATAAATTGAACTACATTAAAATTAAGATCTTCCATGATTCAAAGCACACTATGAAGAAGGTGAAAAGACAACCCACAGAACAGGAGAAAATGTTTGCAAATAATCTATCTGATAAGAGACTATTTAGAATAAAGAACCCTTGCAACTCAATAATAAAAAAAAATAAAAAACAAATAACCCAACTAAAATACAGGCAAGATTTGAATACATATTTCTTCGAATATATACAAATGACCATTAAGTACATGATAAAATGCATATCATCATTGGACGCTAGGGAAATGGTAATCAAAACCACAATGAGATATCACTTCACACCTAGTAGGATGGCAAGAATCAAAATGTCAGATAAAAACAAGTGTTGGCGAGGATGTGGAGAAATTGGCACACCCATACATTTCTGGTAGCAATGTAAAATGGTGCACCCACTTTGGAAAACAGTGTGGCAACTTCTCAAATGATTAAACACAGAGTTACCATATATGACCTAGCAATTCTACTCCTAAAAATATGCCTGAAAGAAATAAAAACATATGTTCACACAAAAACGTGTACATGAATGTTTATAGCAGCATTACTCATAACAGCCCAAAGGTGGAAATAACCCAAATAAACATTAACTGACAAATGGATTGACAAAATGTGATATATTTATACAATGAAATATCATTCTGCCATAAAAAGGAATGAAGTATTGATGAATGCTGCAATATGGATAAAACTTTGAAATAGTATATGACTCCACTTATATGAGAAGTCTAGAATAGGCAAACCTATAGAGTCAGAAGTTAGATTAGTGGTTATTGGGGCTTTGGGAGGAATGGGGAGATTGGTGGGCGATAGCTAATGGGCATGGGGGTTCTCTCTGTGATTATTAAAATGCTCTAAAACTGACAATGGTGATGATTGCACGTATCTGAATATCTGTGAATTTACTAAAGTACATTGAATTGTACACTTTAAATGGTGAACTGAATGAAATGTAAAATATATCTCAATAAATCTCTTATGAAAAAGATCAGTGAACTGAAATATATATAGATAACGAATATAGATTGTCAACAGCATGACCCAAGAGCGTGAACCAGATCAGAAGGACGCAGATTTCAATAACACAGTCATGGAAGTAACATTGAAAAAAAGGAGGTGAAGAAGGGATAGAAAGGTGAGACTTGGAAGTGAATATCAATTCCATCTGAGGATGGTGGCCTCAGAGTCCCCTGTTTTCAGGGCAACTAGAAGAAAAGGCCTGGCATGTCCACCTGCAGCTTGTGTAGACCTTTCGTTCAGATGAGCACAGTCTCTACGTCCTGTGTCTTACCTCAATGAGTAACTGGGTCAGCACTTCAGACTGCCTGGGAGAGTTAACTCTCCCAAAGGTTGGCTAAATGCTCTAATACCAACAAGGCTTAAAATCTAATATAAATAATGCATTTTGTCAACCCTTTTGAATTAGCTGTTTTTTGAGTTGTTTAGAAATAATCTACTATTTCTACCAGAATTGTGATTTTAATCTAAGAAATGTTCAATAATTTGATTAAATTTGTAGAACAGTGTTAGGATGTTTAAGTGAACCTGATTTGCTATAAGCTTAATTTATTAAATTAATAAGAGTAATTTAAGTGTTTGAGAAGTTTGGCTTGTTTGTGTTATGAATATTTCTTGTCAGATACTCAAAATGCTTAAAAAGAAAAAATGAATACATTAAATTATAATAGAACTTGAACTCTTAAGAGAGTTCAATTAACCAACTTTGTAAATGAGACTGTTTAAGAATTTAGTCTTATCAACTGGAAGTAATCAACCATTAATAAAAGAAATAGAAAGCTGCTTGTTTTTTATTTTACTGTGTTACAGATTACAAAGTAGATTTGTAAGTTGGGCTTAAATTCTTAACAGAAACTATGTTTAAATATGTAATGTTAAATAAATTCATTAAAAATTTACAACCCAAATAACATATACTTTTCTCATGCAAAAAAAGCACCATTCAGACTTTCATGAAAATACTAATCTTTACATAAATCTCTTTAAACAACTTAACGATGTTTTTAAATACAGAGAGTAAAACAAGCAGAATTCATTCCTTCAGTAAATGTTTTGGGGTATCTGCTATGCACCAAGCAGGGTTCTAGGTGCTGGGGATATGGCAGTAACTGGAAGAAATTAAGTTCCTGCCCTTGTGGAGCTTGCAGACTGGTGGGAGAGAGAGACAGTAACAAACATGTGTTTATATTACATACTATTTCTAAAAATATATTTATATCATACCTAGGAGGGGAGGGCGGAATAGCATAGTGACTTAGGACACAGATTCTGAAGCCAGATGCTGAGTTCAAATTCTTCTGACTCCAACACATAATAGCAGTGGGATCTCCACAAGGGATCCTGGTAACTTAAACTCCTGGTACTTCAGTTTTTTCATTTGTAAAATGGGGGTAATAGCTACACCACTGGGTTACTGCAAAGTTAATGAATTGATATTTGTAAAGCACCTAGAGCAATGCCTGGCACACAAGAAGTACTGTGGATAGCTTGTTACGGAAAATGTCAGGTAATACGTGCTAGGAAGGAAAACGGACCAGGGGACAGATGGTGATGCCTCCAGGAGGTGGGAGGGAGCAAAAGAGGGTGGTGGGCATTACAAGGCCCTGAGGCTGGGGCTTGATGAGTTTGAGGAAGAGGAGGTGGTCAGTGTGGAGAAGTGACCAGAAGGCACGTCACATACAGCCTTTGTATTTGTTTAAAGTGTAATGGGAAGTCACTAGAAGGTTTTGATAGGAAACATATAATCTTGTTTACATTTTTTTTAAGGATCTCTGGCTGCTGGGTGGAGATCTGACCACAGGAGCAGGAGAGCTCAGGAAGAATTCCTTACAATCTCTTTTCCCTTAAGAATGAGAAATGGTGGTGACTTGGGCTAGAGTGGAAGCCAAGGAGGTATTGGGAAGTGGTTGGATTCAGAATACAAATTTGAAGGACAAGCCTCAGGATTTGCAGGTAGATGAAAATTTAAAGTGAGCCCTGTCAACGTTTTTGTGTATTTTCCCTCTAGCCATGATCTGGGGTTTGGGTACTGGCAGAGTACACAGAGAGTTTGACTTATCCAAGGCTGGGGTTTTGCCACGTAGGAATGAATGATGGAGGAAGAAGGTGCACAGTGGTTGAGGATGTGTGCAATTACCATGGACCATGCAAACTAAGCTGGGAAGGTCAATAAACTGAAATTTCCAATTGTGGTGGAAATCTTTTAAATATAGTAGGAGATGGCCAGAAATTAGGATGCTTGCAATGGAGAATGATAATCTAGAGCTTTATTCTTCAAAATGTGGTCCTTGGACAAGCAGCATCCTATTTTGGATAGCCTTGGAGCCTTAAGAAATGCAGATTCTCAGGCCCCACACCAGATCTGAATCTAAATTGCATTTTAGCAGCATGCCCATTACCACAAATTATGATTGTACCCCATGTCCCCCACTCAATTATCCCCAACCTCCCTCCCCCTCCCCCTTGCCCCCACTCCACTTTGCATCCCTAGGCATGTTCTCTCCCTCTGCAAGGCCAACAAGCCCCCCAGGTGATTTCTATGCACAGTAAAGGATGTGAATCACTTGTGTAGGGTATTACCTTAGTGGTGGGTGGCTAAGGTGGAGTAGAGGACAAGGACAAGAAGGCCAAGGACCTGGGAGTCCAGGAAGAGTGTGCTGTCTATGTGGGTGTTGAGAGCATCACAATGAAGACTGCAGAGGTTGGAAGAGAAAGTCAGTAAATCTTCACGGCATGAAGCAGGGTGAACAGGAGCAAAGTAGAGAACTGCAACAAGGAGAAGCACTGAAAGCACGTGTTGCAAAAGTACTGCATTCTTTTAAGGAGTAGGGAGCGAGGTCTGGAAGCAGAATCCAGGAGCAAGAAGGACACCAGCAGCACCGCCAGTGAGGAGGTAACTGAGGTGTTTGGGTGAAAACAGCCACCAACTGAGTTAAGGAGTAGGGAGCGAGGTCTGGAAGCAGAATCCAGGAGCAAGAAGGACACCAGCAGCACAGCCAGTGAGGAGGTAACTGAGGTGTTTGGGTGAAAACAGCCACCAACTGCAAAAGCTTCTGGAAAAGCAGCATCCTCGGAGGCAGCCAGTTTGGATTACAGAATGTAACACTAACACACCATTTGACTCACAGCTGTCATGGTGCCAAAAGTATCATAGGAGGCAGGTTCTGTTTCTTTGGGTTCTCTTGACAATTCAAACATGTCTTGCAAATATATGAATCCCTAAGCCTAAAGTGCTTTAAAAACATGCAAAAGTTTATTTAAATAATTTTCATGTGGATATGACATGGTGATATATGCAGACAACTTCAAAGACACTGATAAAAGAGTCTCTTTAAGTTGTTAAATAAATGTGGCATAAAGTCCTTACATGTGTCTTTAAAAGACTTTATTTTAATAAGCCCTAAAATAACACTTTTTAAATATTAACCTACTGAATCCTCTTAACACCTGTCTAAAGTAGGTACTGTTTTCCCCCTGCTCTGCAGATGAGTAAACAGAGCCCCAGAGAAGTCCGGGTAAGTTTCACAAGATCCCACAGCTGATCGACAGCCAGCTGGGATACAAAGCCAGGCCATCTGGTCCAGGAATGGATCTGTGCTCTTTATCACTGGCTGCACCTCTCCTACTCAATATCCAAAAGTTGCTTTGAAAACAACAACAAAAAAATCACTTAGAGACTCACTGGACAGAAGAAACCTTAAGCAAATTGTGTTTACTTTCAAGGCGAACTTATCTCAACTTCATTCTAGACAGATAGGAATTCAATCTTATCTTTAAAAAGCCTTAGAGAAGACCATGTTATGACTTCCCTTGATAACTGACCTCCAATGTCAAAACCTCCAACTACCAAGATATTCTTCCTAACACTTAGCTTGAAATTTTGCTGTTATAATTTAAGCCCGTTTTCTTTTTGCAGTTCTCTAAAGACCAGCCTGCTAGGCTCTGAAATTTTAAATCCATTCCATTTCAGCAACATTTTCCTCTTTTTTTTTTTTTTCTTTCACATCCTAGAAATTTCCTATGCTGAATAATTACATTCAGTCCAAAATGCACTAACTGTGATTCCCCTCCTGAACTTTCCCTAACTTGGAGGATCTGTAGTCAGGAACATCAAAACATGGTGTAGCAAGAGCATCGTTATGTGACTTGAATGGAAACACCTCCATGGTGAGGCTTGGAGGGCAAGCTCCAAGGACATGTGCTGTTCTGGGGTCTCATTCTCAGTAAACACAACCCAGAGGTTCTGGCTACGCATACATGGAAAACCCAAAACTGCAATGCCATTCTTATGAATCACCTCCACCTGTGTCATTAACTAGCCACAATCAGATTCTGTGCAGTGATCATAATAATTCAGTGATGACAACTCAGCAGCTCCCATGTTTGAGTGCATTAAGTGTCTCAGGTGCTGAGAGCAATTGAATCACTAAAAGAAAGAAATGTCTATGATGATCTTCCCACAGATTCAGCCTCTGCCAATGCCACAGACCAAAAGTGTGTGCAGGAGTCTTACATTCCATTGTAAATGTCAAAAACTTTCTTAAAGTCCACCTTGGCTATCATGGAAATAATTAAAATAAGTTTAGCACACATCATTACAAGACACTCATCTGTACAACACAATGGCCTGCTTAGAAACAGTGTGAACATACCGTCTGTACTTCTCCAGTGCCTCCATCAACATTTGGCTAAAATTTTCAAGCGTGGTATATAACTCAAGGTCCCTAAAGACTATACAACTGATCCCTACCAAGCCAGCAAACTCAGCTAACAAGTTAAAAATGCAGTGTGGTTCTTTGGGGTAGGTAGAGGTCCACGCCCATCACTTACCTGCTAGGTAACCAAAGTCCAGGCTACCTTAATTCTCTGAACCTCAGACTCTCCAGCTGAAACATTAGGATAATCTGTGTTTCTCAACCTTGGTTTTCATTATGGATCCCCTAAGGATCCTTTTTAGCCACTTGTTTTCCTAATCACCCCCCATGACATTTTAATACCACAGTATACTATAGATCTGATTTTGTACTTTACGTCTATTTATCTTGTGTACATAAAGAGTAAACTTTGTTGACCCCTCCCTCCCAAGAACCAATGTTTGCCCCCTTGGGGCCGATATCTCTCCTATTGATAATGCATGAGATAATGATGTCTATTTTTCAGGGTAGTTC
>NW_007730051.1:71195-72484 GCF_000696425.1 Galeopterus variegatus
GGCGGGAGCCCCGCTGCGCTCCCAAGTGGCGCACTGTAGCAGTGCGCCACCGGGCTGGCCCATTGATGAGTATTTTTTTTTTTTTTTACTTTGGTTCTCATGAAATAGGCCCTCAATGGAGCTTCAAGCATATTAGTACATTGATAGGCAATATCTCCAGCTAAACTCCTTATAAAAATGTTTGTGTCCTTTTTGTTTTGTGAAACTTTAATGAAGGAAAGCAAACCACAAAATTCAACTGTGCTTTACTTTGATAACATGATTCAAGATTAATTTTAAACACTCTCATATGTTATTTAATGTAAAAGAGACTTACATTTAGAAATGTCTAGAAAACAAGCCTTATTTATTTTTACATTTTTCCTTATTTCTGAACTTTTCAATGAACTTATGGAATCGCAAAACCTAAAGAGATGAAAGTTCACATACAGTCATATACAGTCATTTCACAGACATAATTGAAGGGAATGTTACCCTCTCTTTCTTTCCCCCTGCAAATCAAAATTCAAAATTAGTTCTCCTTGACTGACAATAATCAAATCCTTGTTTTTCAGGAAAAAACACCATTTCCTAATTTTTACAGAGGCTGAATGAGTACAGGGAAGACTCATTCTCAAAGCACTGCAAGTCTTTTTCTCCTTGCATGAAATAAAGTGAAACTCTGCCCTGAGGAGACAACATGCAGAACCTATTGCTACCAAGACAGTAAGGAGTGAAGGCAGCACAGAGCAGGGAAGGGACCCTGCTCAGGGTTGAAGCAGATGCTACTGTTAGGGGGAAAATACAATTCAGCCCTAGGATTTGTCTCTTTGAGCTGCCAATACCTGTAAGCAGTAGGGGCAGAAAGGAATGACAGGTGCTCAGGGACTGTGACAGGTCACCTAGTGTATCAGTTTTCCCAACCTCATATGAGCGAGAGAGGGACAGAGGAAGGTTTAACCACTGCACACATTCACACATGCGTCCTTTCAAATATTTTTTGGAAAATAAATGTTTTCCCACTAGTTTTTCTTCTTGGTAACATCAACTGTGCTGCCAGTCGAGGCTACTTCAAGCAGAAAGCATACTCTCATCAGGCAGATAAAAGGCTGAACTGAAAGGGCCGCTGACTCAGGGAGAATGTAGAAAAGAGAGGGAGTCAGCATTTGCTCCTTTAATTCCACTTTCCTGTCCACTTCCTCATCTGCTTTGCACTCAAATTTCCCATGGGCTAGGTACAGGCAGTTTTGGTACATTTATTTGTTTTTGAATGCATGTGAGGTTTGAGATCTGAGCTAAAGCTGCAGCAT
>NW_007730051.1:73259-75146 GCF_000696425.1 Galeopterus variegatus
GGTACATTTATTTGTTTTTGAATGCATGTGAGGTTTGAGATCTGAGCTAAAGCTGCAGCATCTCCTCACCCTTCTTACACAGCAGCAGAAGAGTTATCCACAAACCCACTATCCGACCTATTTCATTGATTTATCAGCTATTTAGGGAGCGGTTACAACATGAATAGCACTGAGCGAGGCTCTCTGACTTCTCTACGGAGGAGTCAGAAGAGTGTAAATAACCCGTCCCAAGTTCTTTCTCAGTTCCTAGAATAGGGCCTAGTATCGAGCAAGCACTCATGTGCAGCTGATGGACAGACCAATGAAACAATGCATGCATGAGAAATGGACTCTGCATTAGGAAGCTTATGGTCTGGTGAATCCAACACAAATAGCCGTAGTAATATAATCCCAGGGGGATAGTGAGGAGCAATGCTTAAGTAGGTTAGAGATGAAAGTGTTTTAGAAGTACTGAGGGGAGGAGCACAATGCATTTTAAAATCTGTATTCAAACAGTCTTCACTGTAAATATTTAATTAAACTACTCCAAACAGCATCAAACAGAAGGAACCTCATATCAGCATCAAGGAAACTCTGATGCCATTACCCAAGGTGTCAGCCAGATTCTTACTTCTTGTTCTGGTAGGACTAGAGGTGGGAGGGCACCTAAGAAACTCAGGTTTAGCCAGCCATTCAAGGCACTGAAATTATTATTATTTATTTTGAGGAAACTTGAGTATTTTAAAAAAGGAATGAATTGGTCCAAGGATAGAATAGGTTTCTTCAGGAGTTGGTAAGGGCATCCTTTGAGGTTTCAAGCATGGCTGGAGTGACCCTTTGTGTGGTTGTTAGGATTCAAGAATTAATAGTTGGACAAGGTAACCATGAAAATTCCTCTCATCCCTAAACTTCCAAAATCCTATGACTCTGACACAGAGATGTGTGCATTCAATGACTGTTGGTGTAGATCCCACAGAATTAGGAATGTGGGACTCTTCAGATTTGCATAGGAACCAGAGTCTATCAGTTCCTTGCTGAATTTCCCTAGCAATTGCCATGTGAATCTGAAGTTGCAATATTTTGAGGTATATGCAGAATCTGTAATATTTAAAAGCATTGCAGTTAAGCCCCTTATTCATATCATGGCCTTGGGGAGAACAGATTATAATATCCTTCATTTACTGGATTTAGAATTCGTGTCATTTCTTTACCATGCTTGCCTTCTATAGCTTTACCTTCAATTTCACAGACATCAAAATTCATCTGATGTGAATTTTCTTAGCTTCCCTTTCTTTGACTTCAGCCCTGACATATGTTTCCTCTCTTCCTCTCCTACTACATAACCCATCTTTTTAGATGAAGCTGGTCATCTCTTCTGTCTTTCCACATCTTGTTGACATCTCCGAGATGAAACCCATCAGTGCCCCCTCTTCAACTCTGCCCTTCTGTGTTCAATATATCTTTTAATCACCTATAACATTCAACACTTCACATAGGTTAGGCATCTTGGATTCCTCTCGGAAGCCTTCCCTGTGACCTCCTTCCTTGTCACTGGGTGCTACTCTCAGTACTGCATATTAAAGGATCCATCCCTCAATCCAGACCCCTCCCCTACAGTCTAGACTAGGGGACAGTCTCTCAGCTAGTTTTCCTGCTTCCAATGCCACGCCTCTCCCAGCTGCCCTTCACGATGCCACCAGGATTTTTCTTCTAAAATATGAGCAACAGGTACATAACTCAGATACCCAAAATGCTCTGGGCCCTGCCTCATGTTTATAATGAAGTTTTTGAATGTTTTTAGGAGGTATTTGAGATAAATTACGGTAGCACACAGACTCAGGATTTGAAAATATTATCTCTCTTAGTAATTTATTTTTATTTCGACCCTCTTTTGATCCTTCTGGTATG
>NW_007730051.1:76112-77425 GCF_000696425.1 Galeopterus variegatus
ACTCTTCCTTATGCTGTCCCTGCTGTCTGTGCTATCCTGCCTCACTTTTTTGCCTGTTGCAATTAAGTCCCAAATCAAATTTTCCCTTCTCTAGGAAGTCTTCCCCTAAGTTTTTAAATTATGATTTAATGATCCGTGTGCCTATCCCTTGATTATGTTGCTTATTTTAGCTCTCTCATCTCACAATTTGTTTATACATTTACCCTATGATACTATAAATTTCTAGAGAGCAAAGACCATGCCATTTTTATATTTATGCTCCCACAACCAAGCACAAATACCAATACATATTGNAAGACCATGCCATTTTTATATTTATGCTCCCACAACCAAGCACAAATACCAATACATATTGAGATCCCTTATCTAAAATGCTCAGGACCAGAAGTCTTTTAGGTTTCAAATATCTTTGGATTTTGGAATCTTTGCATATACATAAGGAGATATCTTGGGGATGAGACCCAAGTGTTTCATATATACCTTATATGCATAGCCTGAAGGCAATTTTATACAATATTTTTAATAATTTTGTGCATAAAACAAAGTTTGTGTATATTGAACCATCAGAAAGCATTATCTCAGCCACCCATATGGACAATCTGTGTTTGTTCGGCATCACCATCATTACTGACACTGAATTACCGATTAGCAATCATTTTCTTACATTATTCATGCATAAGTACCTAATAGTAAAAAACATGGTATACCATTAATAAAGTGAAAAAATAATATGTTCAGGGTAACTGACATCACAGTGCCATCAGCAGAATACCTGTATCAGCTGTTAAACAACAGCAACAACAAACAACAGCAGGCTGAATAAATAAACTGTGCATTATGCACCTGCATTTTGACTGGGACATGCCACATGAGGTCAGGTGTGGAATTTTCCACTTGTAGTATCATATCAGCACTCAGAAATTTTCAGATTTTGGAGCATTTTTGATTTCAGATTTTCAGATCAGGGATGCTCAACCTGTATACATAATTGTAAATGAAATAACTGGTGGGAATGTTTTATCTTATCTCATTGCCTAACCCTGGACCTATTTGTAGGATTTTTTTTCTCTTAATAAATGAATATCTTTATAAATAGGTCTTAATATAAGTAAGGGCAGATCTAACTTACTGAGTGGAAAACAACACATGAAACATATCCTAAGTCCCTGAAGAAGGTAGCTTTTCATTAGCCTCCTTATTTAGGCTCATGTCATACCATTCAGTTTTTTTTTTTTTGCCTGTGTCTTTTATGGAGGGTGGAGGTTGGTGGGGAGCTATATTCCAACCTAATTAGGTCTGAGGACATAATGAGG
>NW_007730051.1:78332-85669 GCF_000696425.1 Galeopterus variegatus
GCCTGTGTCTTTTAGGGAGGGTGGAGGTTGGTGGGGAGCTATATTCCAACCTAATTAGGTCTGAGGACATAATGAGGAAAGAACCTTAAAAGTTAGCACAATATCCAGAATTAGCCACTGATTCTCTTATCCAACAGCCATTTATTGATCCCTGGTTTTGTTCCAGATTTTATGCTTGGTGTTGAGTACAGAGAAAATAAGAACCAACATCCCAGCCCTCAAGGAGTCAAGTTGTGAATCAGTCATATAGTACTCCATGAAAATTTGGGGAAATGCACCTTGTTGTTTTGTTTCAGGTGAGTCTCCACTGACAATGCATTTACAGAACACCAGCTTTGTGTCAACTCATGTGCTAGGCACTACAGACATGTATCCTTCTCTGTTTTAACTCTAATTGCCACATAATATGATTTGTGACTTTTATCTTCTAAGACAGTATATGGCCAACCAATAATAGCCCTGAGGTTCATAAAATTTGTGATTGCAAAAGTGCTAATCATTTGTCTGGCAAAATGCCAACCAACTTTAACAGACTGTGTTTTCCGAGAGATTGCAGTCAGATTTATGTCAGTCATCTGTGAGTCTCTGATGATGGTCTGCCCACGTGTACTCAAAGAAAATAGCCCGTGGCTGTGCAGAAAGCAAACTGCAGGAGACAACACAATCAGACTTACCAAACGATCTTTAAAAGATGGCACTAAAGGGCCGAGCCCGTGGCACACTCAGGAGAGTGCGGAGCTGGGAGCGCAGCAGCGCTCCCGCCGTGGATTCGGATCCTATATAGGGATGACCGGTGTCCTCACAGCGCTCACTGGCTGAGCGCGGTGAGGCCGGTCTCAAAAAGGACAAAAAAAAAAAAGATGGCACTAAAGTATATATGGTTCTTTTTTATCTTGGAACGCCTAGCTATTCCTAGTCCTTAACAGACTTGTACATACACAGTCTGTTTCTGTTTTTATGGAAGAGTATGTGTCTTAGTCTGTTTGGGCTGCTATAACAGAATACCATAGATGGAGTGGCTTATAAACAACAGACATTTACTTCTCACAGTTCTGAAGGCTGGGAAGTCAAAGATCAAGATTTGGTGTCTGGGATGTGAGGGCAATCTGGCTGCAACATCTGTCACCCCATTGATCGCCAGGGTTGATTTGGCTGATCTGGCTGGCTAGGCGGGTGTCCCCTTCCTCCCTCACTGCTCCATGTGCGTCCCTCCCGAAGCTGCACGCTCGGTCAAAGAGGACGACCTTCCCCGCTAGAGGAGAGGACCGTTCTTCGGTCAAGGGTATACGAAACCTTCCCCACTAGAGGAAAGGACCATTCTTCGGTCAAGGGTATACGAGTAGCTGCGCTCCCCTGCTAGAACCTCCAAACAAGCTCTCAAGATTTGGTGTCTGGTAAGGACCCAATTCATCATTCACAGACAACTGTCTTCTCTCTGGGTCTCGCACTGTGGGAAAGGTCAAAGAAGCTCTGGGGTCTCTCTTATAGGGTTACTAGACCCATTCATGAGGGCTCTATCCTCATTACTTCCCCAAAAGCCCATTTCCAAATACCATTACATTGGGGATTAGGTTTCAATATATGTATTTTGGGGGGATATAAACATTCAGTCCAAAGCAGTCAGACATGTCTAAAACAATCCCCTTGAAAATACTTCATTTAGCAGCCCAAGTTCTCTTTCTGATTGATTCACATTCTCCCTTTGTGCCTAGCAGTGATTTCAGAAAAGATTAATTAGCAGAATGGTTTTAGTAGAATACCAGAGATTAAACACTGATCATGAAAAACTGGGAAACATAAGGGTGGCTCAAATGCTGGGCTTCCTTTCAAAAAAGACCAAGAAAATTAATTTCAATTTGAAACAAGGTGTGCAAATCATAGATACATTTTGTAAAAATTTAATTTACTTTAAGAACACTTAACTCATGTGTTGGCTTTTTGTTCTTTTAAAAACAATTTCACCTAAATATGTTGGTTCACTAATAACCATACCTCAGGATTTCCTCCTTTCCAACAATCTATAAAAAAGAAACATATGTTTAAACCAAGCACGTCAAAGCCTATGTGCAAAATAGGTTGAAAATAGTTAATTTGCTCCCTATTACCAGCCAGCCACCAAAAAAAGAAAATAAAAGTAAAGACAATTTAAGGCTGTACTAGAATGGTAGAAAAATCTTCAGCATTCAAAAAAATCAACTTGTTTTGAGAAAGAGGCACCACTGCAATTTTTAGTCACATCCCAAACTGTCTTAAGTATGAAAAATGTGTCCATCAGAAACAATGGGGAAGGAAGAAGAATGTTATTTTTACCCAGCTTGAAAACTGCCATGAAACAATAGTCCATTGAGCCAGAGCAGGCTCAGCCAAAATGAGCTACATCTACAGGCTGTCATAAGGATCAAATGGAATGATGTAGGGAGGGAAAGCTGCAATCTGACCATAACATGAAACTCTTATCAGGCAAACATGCCATTAGTTCTGGATTTCCTATAAAACATGTTCTGTGAGTGCTTTCTTAAGTAAATGTAAAAAGGTTATCACGACATTAATACAGTCCCAGATATCTCCTATCTTAGCCAAATCTCAGCTTTTCCTTTATAATCTTCTAAGGCGTGACCATTATGTCTATGAAAAAGGTGGTAATGCTTAAGAAAAACAGCAGGCAAACCTTACAAGAGGTCGTAGTAGAGACGCTTACAAGAAAATCAAATAGAAATTATCTTAATTTCTTGCTGGTCATTTTCTCCCATGTTAAGTCACATAAGCTTTACTTGAGAGAAGCAGTCCTGCATTTGGAAGTAGAGACCAAGGAGAAAAGGCAATCGTGGTATTTTATTACAATACTCCATTACATAACAGCAATAAAGATTATTTTACCCTTATAATTGCCTGAAGACTAAGAAGCATTGAGCCACATCTTTATGCTTAGCTCAGTTTACATATTGCAGAGAGCAATACTTCAAGAAAAGTTAGCATTTTCCTAAAGGAAGGGTATTCTGCCAATGTTCAATGACTACTTTTTGGTGGCTGCAGTTCCAAGTCCATCCCAAAACCTGCTCCTCCATGACTTCCAGATTAGACTTCTTAATGACTCAGTGTTTGTGCTGGTGTTACCCAAGGTCAATGAAGTTAAAACCTAGGAGACTAGATTCCTTAAGAGATCAGATCAATTCTTTCATGTGTTGCTGGATTATCTTTGGGTGGACAAAGCAGGTAGTTCTTGTTCAGCATATATAAAAATAAATTATGCAGGCATCTAGCTAGTTCTAGTCAGAGCAGCTTAGGTTACTGATTAACATCAGTATGATCACTTGAACCACTGTCAATGTTTGATCACTGGTTACCAAAAGTAGTTTATATTTAATCCTAAAGACATTATAGTGATTATCTGGATGAGGGGGGGAGTGCCTCCTGATTTAAGCTATGACAAATATAAATCCATTATCTGACCCCAAAGTAAAATTTTAAAAATTCTTTGTAATTTATAATATCACATTGTGCTTGAAACAAATTTGATTAAAATGATGCTTCTTTAGGTCAGGGGTTGGCGAACTTATTCTGTACAAAGCTAGGTAATAAATATTTTGGGCTTTATAGACCACATATGGTCTCTGTCACATATTCTTTCTTTTCTCAACAATTAAAAAATGTAAAAACTGTTCTTAGCTCATAGGCTTTACAAAAAGAAGTGGTGGGCCAGATTTTGCCCATGGGCCATAGTTCACCAACCCCTGCTTTAGGTAGCTCAGCACACTGAAAAGAATATTTTCATTTCCTAAATTCCATCTATTTGTCCCTAGGGAAAAATAATGATCAATAAGAAACCCAAATTAAGATGAAGACTAAACCAAATAAAATCTCTAACAAAAAGGAAAACTAGATAAAGAGCCAAGAAAAAAAAAATTCTTATTATCTTTCAAATAGCCTACTTGGGTCCATTCAGTAATATGGTTACTTAAGGATATGCTTGTATGAGGAAGTTAAATCTGGTGGTTTAAAACTCATTTTCTTTTTCCCCAAAGGCAGTGGTAGGAATTTTCAGAAGAACTGCAGACCACGGTGAGCAGGGCTTGCTGTGTGCCTTTCTAACAGGAGAAATGCTAGGTCCCTATTCCTATCAAGGAGGCTTTCAGGAAGTGCCCATGAAATTAAATGCTCAGCAGGACCTAAGTTGAGTGACAGAGGGGACAACAGCAGTGATCTTAGAACTTGGGCAGTTTGTGAAAGGAAAGACAGAATGCTTCCTTAGGGTACATCGCTTCCTTCTGCATATTTCTCTGCACTTTGGAACTCTGTCACTAATGCAGCCTCAGAATGGGATTCCTTCTGCCCACCTCCCCATCCCCCTTTGCAAATCTCAGGCAACAAATGCAGCCTCATAGGTGCTGAGAGCCCATAAAGCCAACACCCAAGATAAAAGTCGAAGAAACTGTGTCTGAAGTCTGTGGGCTCCAGCAGAGTAAAGGGAAACACTTTCAGCCTGAACACAGAGAAAGTTTTCAAGCAGTGCAGTACCATTCCTGCCACGTTTCTGCAAAGCCTTCTGCCTGTCAGTCCAGCATACATGGAGGTTTCAGATTTCCAAGACCCAATGTGTCTGCAGTCTTCAAATATTCAGCAAGCTCTAGCCTGCCACGTTTCTGCAAAGCCTTCTGCCTGTCAGTCCAGCATACGTGGAGGTTTCAGATTTCCAAGACCCAATGTGTCTGCAGTCTTCAAATATTCAGCAAGCTCTATTTTTGCCCTTGCTTCACAGAAATTTTAAATTAACACAGAGCTCCTCATTAACCTTTAACTTACTAAATGCTAAAACTCTAATTACTTGCAAATGAACCAGTTTCTAGAAGATGATAAAAATGTAAGAATATTTTCCACATTTAACGTACATTATTTCCAGTAGTACTATTCTTCATAACAACCCTTGCACAGTTAAATTTTAATACATTACGCCATTCGTTAAGTGTTAATAATCAGCCTTCTCATGTTCTAACTGATCTCACTGATGCATACACATCTGTGAAGAAATATTCACTCTCCAAGTCTTCATGGAGCAACGGTAGTTGGTGTTGCTCTTGGCCTGATAGGATTAGATGACTAAGGTTTTATCTGACCCAGATATTAAAGGGCTCTGGACTCTGTGGGAATCAAGATGGTATCAGAGATGGTTTTAACCACTGAGGAGCTTCATTTTTGTACCTCCATTTACACACAGGGTAAAGGATACCAGAGGCACGCAAAGAATATCTTTAAATTGGAGAGTGACCTCATCTCCTAACTTAATCAGGATCAGAGCATATTATGCCACTGCCCACTTCCTACAATAGTATTCCTGGTTCTTCTTCAGATCACAGCAAACCTGCCTATCATGGCACCTTCATTCCTTTTACCAGCCACCATCATGCACCTACCTAAAACACCTGCCCCATCATGATAAATGGCAATGACCTTTGTAGGGCAGAATGAACAGAGATCCAGATGATATGGTAGGTGAATGGTTGATGAAAAGAGAAACAAAAGCCATTGGTATGAAATTTCAAAATTATTTCAGAAATGGAGAATTATTAAACAGGAATAGAAAACCTGGCAGAGTGGCCTCTCCCTTCACACTGATACCTCCAAACTTCTCAGAACCCATTTAAAAACAAACAAACAAACACAGAAACACTCAGCTATACAGTAGAGAACACAGTAGGCAGACTACCATAATAATGGTAGTAAATATAATATCCACCTCCTTCCAGACTTATAAGGGTACTTCAAAAAGTTTGAAGAAAAATGGAATTAAAATATAATATGAATTTTTTCATGAACTTTTTGAAGATCTCTCACATCGTAAGCCAGAAATTCTAAGGGCTGGTCACCATTAAACCAAAGCTGACCCTCCTGTATTATGGAACATTTTGTAATATTATTCCCTCTGGAACAAAAGCATAAAACTAACCCAAAATAATACCAAGTAAAAATTCAGGATAATTTTTATAGATGCTTAACATCACTCAAGTTTTGTTCAAAAACAGAGAGCTTATGATCACTATGTGATATGAAATATTAAGAACCATTTCTTTAAAGCAAGAAAGTCACTAAATTTAACTTTTCAACATGATCACTGACACAAAAGATATTTTCTGCTAATTAAATGGGATCTGAATTCTTTCTGCCTTACTTTGTGGCTTTCATACTTACAAAACATGATTCTTTTTTTTTTTTTTCCCTTTTTGTCTTTTTTCGTGACTGGCAACGGATCGCAACCCTCAGTGTCGCGCCCATACCGCCTCCCAAGCGGTGCACTGTAGCAGTGCGCCACCGGGCCGGCACCCAAAACATGATTCTTATATGAGGTTTCATAAGAGGCTTTAAAGCTATAACATTGGTTACCAAAAGTCCACAAAAGTATGTTTTTTAAAATGCAACTTCTTTTGTTAGAATATTAAATACAATTCAATAAACTAAGACAACACATTTTATATAACATAGAAAGCTTTTAGGAGACTGAATAGTGAGAGGAGACCTGAAAGCAAAATATAAAGCAGTATTTACTCAAACATCTTTTGCCCACTTAGCCACAGTGGCATCAAGAATAGTATATGTCATAATCCATGGCCACATCCCGGTGATTTGTACTATGATATCCTGTCACTGTGATACAAAGCNATAATCCATGGCCACATCCCGGTGATTTGTACTATGATATCCTGTCACTGTGATACAAAGCATGCTGTGAAGAAAAGTCAAACAGTGGTCATCTGGTCAGGCAGTCTGTGGTTGGAGCATCACTCTTCCAGAATCATCATTCTTCATGACTGTGGACTCGTAAAATCCAGCAAGGTCACACAAAGGGGAGAGAGGATCTTGGTTCTTCACAGTGTCTAGCTACATCCCTAAAATGAGGTCAGAAACCTTCCAAATGTTTGCTCTTGGTCATGAAAAAAGCTGTGGATCAATCAAGACAAATTATTGCCTCAACTGGGAGATAAAACAAAAAGAATCTTAAACATCCCTATTGGAGGCAAGTCAGGAAGATCTTCACCTTAAGTGAAAAAATGCAGACATTCTCTGGCTTCATCTTTCATAGCTACTATAATCATCAAAGCAACACGAGAACTAGAAACTGGTTAACGGTTGGAAAGTAATATCCTTTCCTCTTTCATCTTTAAAAAATAGTGGTCACTAGAAAAGAGAGACTTCAGGGTAGGAAAAGATCAGCAAGGAAAAGCACAGGAAATACAAAATGAGAAACTCAGGCTGCTTCAAAGAGCTCACAGTCTGCTGGGTTCATGTAGCTGGCTTTTTTTCCTGTATGGCTTTGTGAAGCAAGGCAAGACTGATTTACAGAAGGC
>NW_007730051.1:87059-91928 GCF_000696425.1 Galeopterus variegatus
ATGAACTCAAAATGGCTTTGACTTCACCACCATGCTCTATTTACCTATCTGATGACTGAGGCTCTTCTTTTTTGTCAGTGATCAGACTATTTATTAATCAATGGGATTTTGAATCAGGGACAAAACAGATTTGGCACTGGCAGGATGGGAGAGTTCAAGGACTGACACTCCCTTCTGTGGGGTCTCAGGAACCATCCATAGACTAGACACTGCTCTACCAGGCCAGCGAGCAGTGGAGAAGCAGTTCGCATAGTCCTTTATCAGCGAGTCAAGTCAAGCAGATCTCTTGACAAACAGTAGATGCTTTATTACCTAAGACCAGCTCTGGGATACAAAACTAAAATCTACCTCATTTGCTACTTAATTCTAGTAACAGTAAGCAAGTCAATTAACATAGACTAAGGTCACAAAAGTTTAACATTATAATAGTAGGCAGATTTGTCCAGACTCAGCAAACGTTCAAACTTTGTACATTTTATTGTATGTAAAGGCACTTTTTTGTCTTAAATTTCTTTTGTTATTTTAATATAATTTTGCGTCAAAGAAACATTAAAAATGAAGAGTATAAAATTTAAAAAGAAATAGAATGCAGAAAATTCTGCAGGCATGTAGGAACTACTTGAGTTTTCTCCAATCAAGCCCCGTTTATGTCTAAGAAATGATTAATATTCTTAAAGACAAAATGACTTGAATGTCAGAACCTTTACATTTAGGCTTCATGTTCTTTCTTTCTATCTGGCACAGTGGTTCTGAAGCTAAACAGTACAAAAATGCTGCCCAGGATTGGATACACACAGTCTGCCTGATGTACTAACTGGATAATTCAAGATATTTTCCAAAGTCAGAAGACTTTCAGGATCTCTATTCCATAAAATCTGTCCATCAGCATGTATGTCAGGATGGAGACAAGTGAAAAGAACTGATGGTGAGATCACTGAGGTTAAATGACACAAAGCTGTTTGGCTTTCTAGTTTTTTTCTATGCAAATATAATCACTGCTGGTATTTTCCGCCTGCACTCTTCAGACCAGGATCTCAAAGCCCCTTGCCAACAAATGCTACTTCTCATTGTTCTCTCAGCAGGTACCAAAAGTCAAATCATATTTATATAAGAATGGAGAGAAAATTGAGCTTGCTAGAGTATTGGCTTTTCTTTCCATAAGACTTTAATGACCATTTTATTTAGCAAACATACTGAGCATTGATGCTGCAAGTCACAGATGTATGATGAACACTTTCAAACTGCTGACTTTTATAACTTGAAAGGGCCCATTTTAAAGTTGTGACTCATTTATGAGCCTGAAAGTGCTATATCTGTATGTATGAATCAGACGCTGGAAGTGTAAGTTTACAAAGTATTACATTACCATCAACCACAAATTATAAAGCCATTGATGAAATCCTTAGAGTTTACTTAGCAACAGCTGAATCTTGAAGTGGTAAGAAATAATCTAATTATCCAGTATACCATAATAAATCAAGGAGCCAGCAGGATATATTTCTCCAGTACTGGAATGCATATTTTATGACAACTTTTGCAACTACTGAAGAAACCTGAGTGCAAGTAACATGTTTCACGTTTAAGTAAATCATCAGGAAACAGGCATCTTTAATGGTGAAGGCTCGAGAAAGAGTAGGCCTCTGGGTGAGTCTCCTGAAAATATAAAATAAAATAATGGCTAGCAAGCCAGGAAAATAAGATTGCACTCTAAAGTGTAGCTCCCCATTTCACAATCTCCTATATAAATAATAAAAACCATAAACAGAACAAGTGAAACTTTCAGATGCCATTTATCCCTTTCTTCTTGAAAAACTGGCTTATGTCATATCAGACAACAAAAACAAAACTTTTTTGAAAGGAGAAACTTGAAAATTAGAACCCAGATCATTTAAACACTCTGAAAAAAGTTGTGATCACATATTGAAACTTAAAGTTCAGCTTTTAAAAGAATACCCTATATAGAGAAAGTAATAAACATACATGATCTTACAGTAGTAGACTAAACCTATTCACCAAAAGTATCCACTGCAATGCTGAATTAATTTCCTAAATGTAAACAACTACCATTTTACTGTTAAATTAAATTTGGCCTTAAAGTTTCTTCAGACATAGTGAACTGTAATCTAACTTGGTGTATAAACAGACTGTAACCTACTCTTGTAACAAGTAGCCCTGTCTCAGCTTATTACAGGCAGCCAACTGTTCAAACCCTGTTTAAATAAGGCAAATGCCCAGCTGTAACCAGTCCAGTTGTTTCTGTACCTCACTTCCATTTTCTTTTTCTCTCTCTCTCTCTTTTTTTTTTTTTATCTACAGCTGGCTGGTATGGGGATCTGAACCCTTGACCCTGGTGTTATAAGAATCAAACTCTACCAAGTAAACTAACAAGCCAGCCCTCACTTCCATTTTCTGTATGTTACTTTCCTTTTTCTGTTTATACATCTTACCCAACCAGGTGGCAGCCCCAGACTCACTCTGAACCTATTCTGATTCTGGCAGCTGCCCAATTTGCAAATTGTTCTTTGCTCAATTAAACTTTGTTAAATTTAATTTGTCTAAAGTTTTTCTTTTAACACTATTTTTGGTTTTATTGATTCTCAGGAACAAAGGTATTCATTTTAACTTAGTATGTACAAAATTGAGATGATATTCAGGGCCCATATTCCATAGAAAGTAGAAACCCAAATCATATATCCTGTACAAATTGGTGCTAAGAGAACAGAAACCATCTAGTTTCAAAATAGGATATTCATGTCCTAAAGGAGCTATTCTTTAGAAACTCATTCATAAAACTCATGTCAGAAGACATAACTAATCCTTGGGCTAAAAGCAGCTATTTTACATGAAACTTATGTTGTATGTAGTTTTATTATGGGGCATGATTTGACTGTAATATTCCACAATATACCATATAATAATAGAGTATATTTCAATTGCATTTCAAAAGTCATCTTCCAGGCAATTAAAAACAAAAGCAAAAAAAAAAAAAAACAAAACAAAAACACAACAGAGGAGACTATTAGTGACAGGGTTAAAAAAAAAATAGAGAGAAGTCTAACTAGATTACTCTAATGGAAGAAACGAAACATCTTCTTAAGATACTAAATAGCAGATTCTAAAAACAACCGAAACTGAGGTCTCTATTCCTCAGGTTTTCTTTGATAATTTAAAAAATAAATTTAAAATTTATTTTCTCCTGTTACTTTTCAGCAATGGAGGGAATTTATTCTTAATCCACCTAAAATGCAGTTTAGACTATTAGAAGCTATTCAAAACAAGTTCTGTTGTTTGCCTCTCCAAGTTTTCCACTTTTCATAAAAGCAAACTATTCTTAAGTCATTCTCAGAAAATCTTCCCTCTCAAGCAATACATACTAGTTAATGCATATTTAAAAACCCTTAGAAATGAAACAATGGGATAAATAAGAACAATTAGTTTATATGGCCACTAATGTCTTAACTAAATGAATCTTTTCCAGTGATAGAAACATTACCTGGCATCTCCAGTTTATCACAGATTAACACAATGTTTGCTTTTCTGCTCAGTAACACTGCCACCGAAATTCCTAGCTCACTGCTGCTCTTCTTTCTCTCCATCCACAAGTGAACACCCCCCCAACCCCCCGCCACATTACAAAACTTGTGGCAAAGTGGAAAAGATTATATTGAACAAAGACACATGTTTTGGTAAAGTGGAAAAGATTATATTGAACAAAGACACATGTTTAAAATTCCCAAAGTGCTCAGAAAGTTGCAATCCCCTTCTCTCTCTGAAAACTTTAGTACTGACATATGCAAAATACATTTCCTAGAAGACATGGCCAAATAAGTCCCTTTTCCTCTCTTGGATATTCCTAATGTACATTCACATATTAAATGCACCAAGAACCCTTAGAGTGAAAAAGAGAAAAACAAAATGTGTAACACAGCAGCAGCACAAAATATCCAGTCCTGTCCCTTGCAAAACAGCCACTGACCTTCCTCAGAAACAGTGTCCAGTGAAAGACACTTTGGGTTGAACAGATGTCTGTGTTATCTTTACAAAACTAGACTCCTCAAAAGGTGAAAGTCAGGATCAGATAATTCCCAGTTTTCAAGGTATCAAGTTCTAGGATTCAGGTTTCTTTTAAGACACAAATGTTCCTAAGGTTTTCCTAATACATCTTGATTAAATTCCTTGGCCTGAGACCACATGAACATGAGGTCACTTAGCAGCACCAGGCCATACCTCTTAGGCTGCTTCAGGGGACAGTATTCTTCCTTAGGCTTGATGTTCACCTCAAAACAAGGCCAAACCCAAACCAGAGAGAGTAATACTGTGGTCCGACCTGGGGCAGACTCTTACAAACAAATGTAGGCCATAGAAATAATGCTAGATATTTTCTACTCTGCTTCCTCCTATCGTTTATTAAAAAAAAAAAAAAATTACCTATAGGTGAATAAATCAGAGGTGCATGATACACCAGGGAACATAATACCACAAGGAAGAAATGCCTCCCATAAGTTGCCCTCCCCATTAGTAGAGAATATTTTTCCTGAAACCTCCAGAAATGTTGTGCTGGGTGGAAGGACAGGGATAGGTATACATTACAAATTTCTTCAGAAAGTTGTCTGCCTCTCTCTCAAGCTCTCTTCTTTTAAAAAAAAGTCTAAAGTCTAAGTCTTCTCCCAGACCTCTAATCTATCACATGTAAATCTCCTCCTTAAATATGGAAAGGATGCTTTGGTGGACCAAAGCAGGAACCAGTGGGGTTCACTCAAATCACAATCCTAAACCATATAAAAAAGAGGGTTGTGTGTTGTGTTAAGTATTGCAAACTTCACAAAAGAAAAAAAAGGAAAGGAAAAGAGAAAGAAACAAAGAAAAAAA
>NW_007730051.1:92298-101815 GCF_000696425.1 Galeopterus variegatus
CTGGTAACATCATGTTCAAAATTGCAACTTTGTAGGAAAAACAAAGCACTTTTTTTGTTTTTAAAACTACGTCTTTGTATTTTACAAGTCACAGTCTGGAGGTCTTGTGCAGCAAAATGGGATATTTAATGAAAAACGCTGGTAACATCATGTTCAAAATTGCAACTTTGTAGGAAAAACAAAGCACTTTTTTTGTTTTAAAACTACGTCTTTGTATTTTACAAGTCACAGTCTGGAGGTCTTGTGCAGCAAAATGGGATATTTAATGAAAAATCAAATGTGGGAAATTTTCTACTATCACAATGCTGGTTAAATGATTTATTTTTCTTTTATACATTTGTACAATATAAATGTTACCTTTGGAAAAGGAAAAGTTAGCAAGCCACCTAGTTTGCAAATGAAGAAACTAAGGCAAAAAGAAATGAGACGGCTGGCCGAGGTCCCTCGATCCCTAACTGCACACCTGGGACTAAATCCCTGTGTCCCAATCTAGAGTCTTGCCCTTTGTCCCTACCCCTACCCCCCATTACAGATTTGTTCTCTTCATGTAACTGCTGGCTACAAACTCTCATTCGTGCTATGAGATGGACAATTTTCAGTTTTTATTGCCTCTTTATGTGAAAACAGGAATGGCCATCACGTAACAATCTAGGTATGTTAAAAAAAAAAACAAAAAACACATATTTTGGGCTGCTAAGAAAATTTGGCACAGCTTGCATTAGGCTTTCTGTATTTGGTGGCAATGGGTTAAAACAGCTAAGATGAACTGTTTTTGAAAAGAAAACTTACAGCATGTGCACAATTTTGAGGCTATTTTAATTGGCCCTTGAAAAGCGGATGCACTAGAGACCATCCACAAAGATATATCATTAAACTATAATTTTATCTCACTGTTACATTGTTATGCATGTCTCTTAAGACTAATCTTTACAAAATAAACAGGTATGTCAACTAAGGTTTTCCATATTCATTCTTCAAACTTTATAGGTACATCTGTTCCAGAAAATATAATAAGCCTCTAAATACCATGATTGCTAGGAAACAAAGCCTTAACATAAGGAATCTATCTTTCTTCAAAAAGAAAACTTTAATCCCTCAAATGCCATATTTATGTACAGAAGTTCTAAAAAAGGTTCAGATACATGATATTAAAAACTAGTCACAACAGAATTTCCAGGAAAAGCAGGTAGACTTGACAAACATGCTGACCTCAGCCCCTTCCCTTAACCCCCTTAAAATCACTATAATTTTAAAACAGCAAACAAAAAAAAAGCATAAACCCATAAGAACTACAAGAGAGAGTGACAAGACAGTAGTAAAAAGAAGCTAAAAAGCTGATCTTTTGTGGCTTCTTTCGTCACTTCAGGTGGTCACTGACTTACCTGACTCAAGAAAGCAGAATTCTGGAGCAGCAGTGGTAAAATACCAAGATGCAACCACAAGTGCCCTGAGAGCCACGCCCTCACCCAGACTTCAGGCATTGTGGGCACCAGTACCTTGGTACTAAAAGTGGGGCTAATGGTAGAGCTTTAAATGGGAGATGAGGCTTAAAGACTGCATAGAAGCAGTTAGACACCTAGATTCCCTCTTCCCTTCCGTGTGAATACTAACTGTTCCCTGCCAACATGGCAGAAGTATGGAAATTTACTGTCTGGAGAGGGTAAAACACAAAGTCTGTGGACTGATTGCTGGGCATCAAACACTAAGGAGAGCAGGGTAACTATACTGGGGCCAGAAAAATAAGAAAATGTTTACATATTAACGGTTGAGATCTCTTTCTTGCCTTTTCAATTCCCAGCAATGCTTCATGCAGGCTTCCACCTTCATCATCTCAGGACAGTAGAAAACACTTCCCATGGATGATCAGATTGTCAAGAAAATGGAAAATATGTAAAGGTACTGAAATTGGTGTGTTGTGCTCCCCTCCCCCATCACCCTTAAGTGAAGCCCATAGTTGACAAGTTCCAGATATGTACAGACAGAAAGCTCCAAATCACCTCGTAAGTGGTTCACTGTTAAGTATAAGCAGGCAGCCAAAGATACCTAAACATTTAAAGAAAGCTTCTAAAACAGAAGCCAAAACAAAAAGAAAAATGTGTCCTTGGGGAAACAAAAAAATATGCAAATAGAAAAAATTTTGAAAAGTATCATTAACATCTCCAGAGAAATAAAACAGTATATCTATGAAAGAAAAGCATGACGCTATTTTAAAAAGTGAGTGTGCAGGGATCAAAAATTAGATATTGGAAATTAATATACAACACAGAAGAAATCAAATCCCAAAAGAAAGTTTGAAAGATAAAATTGAGTTAATCCTTTAAATTCCAAGCAAAAACAGAGATGGATCAATAAAAAAAGAAAATGAGAAAATCAGACAATCAATATAGGAAGGCTATTATCCACACAACATAAACAAAATCATTAAGTAATTTCAGCAAATTTCCAAGAACTGAAAGACATGAATACCAAGACTGAATTGGCTAACAAAGTTCCATGGATAAAACAGATTCACACTAAGATACATCCTTGTGCAGTTTTAGACTACCAATCCTAAAAGCTTCCAGGAAAAAAAAAAAAGGACCACAAATGAGAATGACAGCAAACTTCTGGACCCTGGATGCCAAAAATGAAGACTTCAATATTCTGAAGGAAAGTGATTTCCAGTTACAGTTTTTTCTGAGAAGAATCAAGACTGCCATGTCTGCAAGTTCTCAAAAACTGTCTCTCCACACACTACCTTTTCTTAGAAACTACAAGAAGATGGACTCTGCCAAAATAAAGGAGTAAATGAAGAAAGAGGAATCTCAACATACAAAAAAGGCAAAGAAAATTGGCAACATGATGGAGAAAGAGGTCAGAATGTTCCAAGAGTCATTTCTTCAAGGTGAAATTGCCTAATATAATAGAATAGAGTGAAAGGATATTTTGTGGGAGAATTTAGAGATGATTTAGTGGTAAGTATTCAGAAAACTAAGCAAATAAAAAATGAGGCAATTATTAATTCCATGAAAATAAAAAGTTGTGCAGGAAAGGAAAAATGATAATATACTGTGCTGTCCAGCTGCGAATGCAGTTTACATAGTCATAACAATTTTAAAATGGAATATAGATTATTGGGGGTTATATAATGTACTGGGAGGATGGGGGGTAGAAATCACTTTGGGGAGGGGGAGTGGAGTTGCAAAAGGGATGTGAATATGTAAGGGAAAGAACGCTAAAACCCCAACTTCCATAATAGGGAGTTAATAGATAGTTCTAAAACAGAAAGATCTAGATAGAGCAGTACAAGCAATTTCATTTAGAAACATAAAAAGCAAATACCAAATAAATGCCTAAAAGAATTTAAAACAATTGCTTCTGGAATGCAGAAACAGGGGTTGGGGGTATTGTGGATTTGCTATATTTTTGCAGCAACTCTCATACAGATTTTTTTCTTCTTAAACTTTATGTGTGTATAACTTTGATGTTTGACAACTAAAGAAAACCTGGTTACTACAAAGTCTAACATCTGGACATTGAACACGCCTAGACATTTTTAAATTGTTCCTATCTCTCTATTGCTAATTTCAACTTGAAGTTTCTTAACCAAGGTCATGTGAGGATACTCCCCAGCCCATTACGATAGAGCTCTTCTTGTTCATGTCATAAATCTATGTTTGTTTGTTTATTAAATGGCAAAGTTAACATTATTGATGCTATAACTGACGAATTCAATCTCACTAGCAGCTTCTGAAACCTGAGAATGTGTCTAGCTGTAGACCACCGGAGCTCTGCACACAATAGAACAAATGCACACTTCCTCTTCTCACCAAGTATTGAAAGTTCAATAAAAACTATTACATATGTATGTACACCCACATGCCCCTTACCAGGTAATCATGTGAATGCTATCATAAATAGGCACTGAAATCAACAAACCACTTTAAGATATTCCCTAAAGTTAAGACATCTTGCATCAACACTTTTCCACTGGATTTTGTCTCAACAGTAATCAATGCTTATAGCAAATCAAAGAAATGACTCACTGTTATCATTAAACTAACATTTTCAACAGAAGTGTCCTGTACAATTTCTAAATATCCAAATTTTGACACAGATTATAAAGGTAGCCCTCTATTGAAAACTAATCAGATTAGGAAGAAAAATACAGTCATGAAGGCATTTAGTCTGCACAGAAACCTTCAGAAAAGTTTCGTCACAGTCATCTAAAAGAAGCCCAACAGAGAGAGAATCCAAAATTTTCAAGAGTGAGGCACTATGTACCTCAAATCTAAAATGTGTTCTTTCTCCCATTTCTGAAGATACTGTATAGCAAATTATGTTTTCAGGAAAAGAAACACACTTACCTTTCACAAGCTCGGACAGTCCATGCAGCAATTATCCATAATGAGATACTAAAAACCAAGAGTACAGTTCCTGGGCATATAGTCATTAAAGTCTTCATAACAAAACGCGTATTGAAGTTTATCTTATTAAGTGCTCCAATGCTTCTAGAGGAGGCATCAGTGAAAAGTTTGCTATGTAAAAGCATGACTCTGGCAATCAGATAGAGTCTTAAGAACATTGGTATAGATAAAATAATATCCACATCAGCGGTGGTTGTGGATGGGGCATAGGAGAAGGCAAGCCGGGCCGTCCATGTGAACGTATAATTCCCAGGTATGGGATGAATAGCACACACCAGTATTTCCAAGCAGATGAAGAAAATACGCTCATAAGTCATGGCTATTCTCCAGTCATCTGCTCCATTGTCCACCATGAACAACTGAAAAAATAAAGTAGAAAATCAGCTTCAGTATGGCATGAATGGTCCACAAGTGTCAATGCAGATTTTAAAAATACACAACAGATGACTTTTAGCAATCATGGCAAGCTAAAAGTTATAACTTTTAAATGCTAGCCAGGTACACTATTTTTAGAAAAGGATATTGGTACAAAATGAGAACTTCATTTTGTAAAAATTAAAATAAAAAATTTGCTACACAAGAGCTAAAATTATTTTGGAGTCCATGTTCCTGGACAATCATATAAGTAATATCACTTTAAAGCAAAAGGTTTGGGCCTGTCTGTAATAAAACCTCCTCACCCTCTCAGATAAAGACAAAACAGACTTGCCTTATAACAAGTTGTTCTCTTCTTTAAGAGTCTGGATTTAAACCCTTATACAATTTTAACTATATTCTTAGTGAAATCTATTTAGGGTGCCTCTGCTATCAGTTATACCCCAAAATGCAACAACACATAAGCATTCTTACAGGAAATCTTATTCTTGGCTTCAGAAAAAAAATCACAAGAGACCACAGACAAATGTGGCAGAAACATTTCTTCCAGCTTACCCACTACTGCTCTATTTTCTGTTTTCTCCTATTCTCCCATAGCCTTCCCTTGGATTATTAATTGGTTTTCAGTCATTCTTTAATGAAGATTCCTTTTTCCTATTTCTGTCATTCCTCATACCACACCCAAAGGAAACAAAGGAAAGAAAGAAAAAAAAAGAAAGAAAAAAATAAATAAATAAATAAAAGTAAAATAAGAGTGAAAGAGACAGAAAAGAATGTCGTCTCTCTTCCCTGGCTTTTTATAAACAAGCCCACCAGGGCCTGGCAGTCTATAAACAACCAGAGGTCATTTGGAAATGTGTGGTGGCTTTTCTGACCGCCACAAGGACTTGGACTTGTGAGGGCTACTGGCATTTAAGGCCAGGAAGCCAGGGGTGCCAACCTTGCTGCATGGCTGGGAGTCACAAGTGCTAGGAAGAGCTGTCTGCCCGGAATGCCAATAGTGCTCCCACACTGAGAAAGAGGGCATGTTCACTGCCTTTTACTAAGGAACCAACTTAAGTAGAAAGCATGAGATGAAAGCAACTCAAACAAGAATCGTGCATTTTCATATACGGGAACTGCAAACAGCTTGGCAGAGCAGGTTTCCCATATGGTTGAATTCTGTGAACACTGCTCTTCTAGAGTCAGGAAAGTAATTTTGCCACCTTGTAGGTAGTTACAAATCCCATTCTTGGTGAATTATTCTGTAGTTCATAGCTACTTCCTATGATATTATTCAATCTGGTCACCATCATCAGTGTTATTTTGCAAAGACAGGAATTTGAGGACAAAAATTGCCACTTCTTTCTGGTACCTCAAGGAGATGGAGAACCACCAGAATCTCTAATCACAAACATATCAAAATTTTGACAAATTAAGTTATGACAACATAATGTCTTTAGGTAAGCCTTTATCATAACCTTTCATTTAGGTACCTCAAAGTGTTGGACAAATTCTATTTCACAGTTTATAAGTAAAGAAATAGATCATAAATAAAGTTGGCCATAAAAATATTCTCGTTCAACTTTCAACATCACCTTGGCATAAAAGGATTTCAATAATGAAGACACAAAAGATTTTATAGATATAATGGTGGAAGCCTTCTATACTCTATATGGGTATTTTCTTAGTACTGTATAACTCTAAAGGAATATGACCTCAAAATCTTTTAAGACATTTACATCCAAAAGAATGTGTCCCTCAAAAAAACTTTGTTTTGAGAATCCATATACATTCCAAAGACAAGGTCATTGCTCTCTTTGCAAATTACTATCAGGGCCTTTTATAAGCCACATGAGAAAAATCATACTGTTATTTAAACCCGCATTTCCATTTCTACCAAAAATGGTATTATCCAGCTAAATTGTCTACTTTCCTCACCAAACTTGGCTTTGAATGACTTGGCAGTTTGCAAAAATCAAATCTATTTCCAAAAGAGCTAAGAATCTCCAAGACTCCAAATAGTCAAAAGCTGCCTGACAGATTCTAAGCACAGTTCCAGGAGGGACGTTCCCCACACCATTCTGGGCAACAGCAGTATTACATGCAAGATAAGTACCTCCTTCCCAGTAACTGGTAACAAAATGTGCATTTACATGTATGATTCTGAGATACTGCTTACGAGCAGTTGCTACCTTTCCAGGATTGGCCCTCTTCATTGCTCATGATGCACTTGCTTCTCTAGCCTCACTCTACTCCCTTTTTTTCTGGCCACTTCCCATAGCCCCCTCTGCTCACTTCCCCAGTGAGTCTGGTTCTATCAAGTCACATCCTTCAGCCATAATCTCACTGCCATTGTCAGCAGCCTCGCCTAGACTTCTGGTGGGCCCGGCCAGGGCATCGTCTTTCTGCTTGAGGGCCACCTTTGTTCCCCTCTCTTGACACATACTTTCCTCCCAATATCAGAGGAAATACCCTCTCTTTCATACTTTACCTACAACCTTACCTCCATCTGCACCCTTCCTTTCTTATGTCCCTTCCCTTTTGCTTCACACGCACATACTTTCCTCCCAATATCAGAGGAAATACCCTCTCTTTCATACTTTACCTACAACCTTGCCTCCATCTGCACCCTTCCTTTCTTATGTCCCTTCCCTTTTGCTTCACACATCTAAAGCAACGTGGGCATCGAGAGCCCAGTTCCTGTACCTCTTCCCTCTCAGCAGAGTATACAGTCAAGGTCAAATCTCTACCATTTACTGCAAACTAAACAACAAAAACAAATGAGAACCATGGCTGGCTGCACGTCTGCCCTGGGTTGTTTTCATTTTCTCATTTCTCCTTCATCCCCAAACAACCCAGGTGGATTTTGCCTCCATCATCCCACCAACATTTCTCTTGCTAAGGTCACTAAAGACATCTTAATTATGCAATGCAATCCTTCCATCTTAATTTTTATCTTCTTGACCAGTCTTTCCTTTCTTCCTAAAAAAGATCTCTTCCCTTGGTTTCTGTGACATGTTGCTTTTTTCATCTGCTGCCACTGGGATCTCAGGATCACAGTCTCTTCCTCCTTCTTAGTGTCCCCTCTCTACCGAGGTCCATCTCTGATCTTCCTGGGCAATCTCATTCTTCACTCTTCATTACCAGATTCCCCTATTAGGGACTACGCTTCATCCTCTAATGAACTCTTTAAAATGTGAATTATATAATCCGATTACTGTCAAGATAAAGGCCCCTACACTGCCTGCTGGGTAAATTCTAATTTATATCCACAGCATATAAGGCATTCTGCAATCTGGTTTTGTCTACCTCTCCAACCTCACTGCCTCATTTCCCTGTGGTTGCAGATTCCAGAACACACTACCTTAATCATGCTTCTGTGTCTTTGTACATTCTTCCTGACAGCCATGGAAGTCCATATCTAGCAAATTCTTATTCCTTCAAGACCAAACTCAACATCACCTGCTTTAGGATATAGTCAGTGCTCCCATCTAGATCTGAAAACTCCTTCCTTTGTTCCATCATGATCCTTATGTGTGCCTCTTATTTATGCTGCCACAGAAGATGAGGAGGATTTCTTTATGACTATCACCCCTACTTGTCTGTGAGGCTCCTCGAAGATAGGAACCACATCTACCTAGCAAATAATAATAAATATTTGTTAAATAAACTGCCTTGTTACTTCTCATTACTAATGACTATCCTAAATCACTGGAAAGGTCCTAAAGTTAATTAAATATGCTCATAGAAGATGAGAATACTAAAGCATAATGCAAGTTAAATCTGTGACTTTTCCAAATTTGTAAAGAATACATCCTACTAGATAATAATACATTGTAACAGCAAAATTTTGCAATTCCAAAGGAAGTCCAGATAACTTTCGTCTTTGGTAACTTCCCCAGAAAATATTTTCTATTACATAGTTGCTTTTTACTATCAGAAGTCTTACCACCTGAAATGATTTTATTTTTAGTTTTGTTTTATCATAGAATATATTTTAGTGCCAAAGTTGAGGAAGAAATATTTTCTTATACTCTCCACATAATCCCCACCCTCTATGTTGCTTATTTGTTTGCTCATTTATTTAATAAATATCTAGTATAGAGAAAACTATAACCAAGCACTGTGCTACGTACTTAGCCATACAGAGCAGACAGAGGATCTGCTCATTGAAACTAATTTTCACTACTAAAGAAAGACAAAGTCAAGAAAGCAGACTGAAAGCAATTTAATAAAGTCATTATGTCTTCGGACACTGCTATGAAGGAAACCAACATGACATGAAACAGAACAATAAATTAGAGATGACAGCAGATGTGGTCATCAGGGAAGACCTCTCAGAAGTACCATTTAAGGCAAGACCTAGATAAAGAGAAGAATCAGTTATCTAAACAGCCAAAGGAAGAACATTCTAGCAGAGGAAATAACACATGTAAAGACCCTGGGCTTTATAAAAGCTTAGCACAGTTAAGGAAATGGAGAAAACTTGAGTGACTAAAACTTTATGATCACAATTAAGGAAATGGAGAAAACAGAGTGGCTGAAACTTAATGATCAAGGGCAGAATGAAAGGAGATGAGTGTGAGGAGATGAATTGGGATCAGATGTGCTGGGTCATGTTGGCCATGTTATAAAGACTGGATTTCATTACAAGTGTGTGGGAACCTACTGAAAGGTGGTTTTTTGTTTTTTGTTTTTCCTTTTTTTGTCTTTTTCCGTGTCCGGCAACGGATCGCAACCCTCAGTGTCGCCCC